>NW_003345200.1:2808750-2904590 GCF_000150975.2 Nannizzia gypsea CBS 118893 | reverse complement strand
GCATTTGGCCTAGAGTTTTGGCTCATGACTGAACTTACTGAATAACTTTGGAGCCGAGTGAGCATGGATATATCATGTAGATCAGAATAATTTGAGATTTTACTGAGAAGTACTCATGTTTAGTGAACGAATTTTCCACCTTCTATGGAGCTAGAGAGCCTCCATCCACTGCAAGAGTATGGCCAGTTACAAAGCTAGCGTCTTCTGAAGCAAGAAACACTGCCACACTTGCTACCTCCTCCGCTTTAGCAAGCCGGGATTCAAATGGTTGCTTGTCCGCAAAGGAGGTACGTATGCCTTCTATGACTGGATTTCCGCTATCTTGAGGAGCTAGATCTTCCATCAATGGGGTCTGCACGAAGCCAGGGGCTATGGCATTTACATGGCTGTTTATTCAAGTTAGCCAAAGAGTCAAATTCCTATCAGGTTTCAGGAATATCAGGCTGCTCACATTCTATCAGCACCATATTCTAGGGCAACTGCTCTAGTGAGATTGA
The DNA here is from genome assembly GCF_000150975.2 of Nannizzia gypsea CBS 118893. Lineage (NCBI taxonomy): Eukaryota > Fungi > Ascomycota > Eurotiomycetes > Onygenales > Arthrodermataceae > Nannizzia > Nannizzia gypsea. The sequence goes on along the minus strand of NW_003345200.1, from coordinate 2,904,093 downwards.
CGACAGCTCCTTTAGAAGCAGAATATGCGCTACCACACTGTATTCCAACTAGACCCATTACCGACGCAGTATTGATGATCCAACCCCTGTCACCGGTGGAGGATGGTTCCTGAGCAAGCATCTGGGCAGCTGCATATTCTTCAAGGAAGAAAATGCATGTCAATATAATAGCGACATCATGGTATGTAGGTGAAATGGCTTTCCAACTCACTGCATCCTAGCCAGACACCTTTTCCATTCACCCCCATGATCCTATCCCAAGAATGTTCAGGAGTTTCATGGAGGCGTAGAGTTGGATCATGGTTATAATTAGGCCCAATACCGGCGTTATTCACCATACTATCAATAAATCGTGTTAGCTTTAAATAGGGGGCTGAAACCAAAGAGCGGCAGACGCACATATCCAGCCGCCCATACTCCTTCACACAGCCACTCACTAACGCCTTCACATCGGCATCAATCGAAACGTCTGTCTTAATAAATATCGACCTATGTGAGAAAGGTCCTCCCGAGACAGCCGGGTATTTTTCGTCCAGAGCTTTGTGAGTTGGTTTCAACAATTCTCCATCATTCGCTTTGGCTGTGGTGAATAAGCTGTATGTATTAATATGGATCGCAGTAGATATAATGAATCAATGACTACCTCTTGATTCCGGCGCCAGGTCAGCACATACTACATATGCTCCCTCAGCAGCGTATCGAAGAGCGATTGCACGACCGATTCCGTCGGAAGAGCCAGTGACAATGGCTATCTTGTTCTGGAGGCGAGCACCGGTAGCCATTTGTGAAGTGTTTACCGCAGTTAGTTCAAACAAGTTTAAGGGGCGATTCATGCAAATGAACCAAGGGGAAACAGTTTCATATAAGGACAATATCTAGTGAGACTTGTTTCTCCGGAGTGGACGATGCTATATATATAACTCTGTGGCTTGCTGCGGGGCACAGGCTTGATCATCCCGTATAAATTTAAATCTAGGATGCCAGAATCCAGGATGCCTCATGGTGAAAGAATCCCTAATAAGAAATGAAAACCACGAAACCGCCAATCGTTACATCAAAATGGCCAGACTTAAAAGGCCTATGAAGGGGGTGAAAGGGGATAGATTATTTGTAGAAATACAGTTGCTAGAATCCAAATTCAAGCCCGTTACTTCGTCAAAGTAAGTTTCATTCAGCCCAAGAATCATCCATTTCGGCCACGTCATAGTCGACCTCATGGGTTGGTTCTTTTTCCTGTGCAGCTGCGCCAGGCGCATTGCTATCCGCCATAGCGACATCATCGCTAGATTTCGGGACAGTGGCACCAGGTGGCTGTGTTGAGGGCTGCGGAGGGTTGGCAACCCAAGCGAACTCGACGTTACCGACAGATGGGATATCAGAGGGTCCATGGAATAGCTTTTCAGCAACATAACGGTCCTTGAAGGACACTACCAAGGCACCCGGGCGGTCCGGGCTAGGGTCAATACTCTCGTATTCTCCAATGCCCTGTATGTTGGTTAGTTGGTGTATGTTTAGCCAGACGACGAAAGTCTGCAGTTATTGAAAGACGTTAATTGTACTTACCAGAAGATATTGCCGTAGGGCCTCATCACGGTTGGTATCAAATTCTACCCCTGAGATTGCAACCTTTTTAGGACGGTTATCTAGGCGAATCACACCCCCACGACCACGGAACGCTCCACGGCCCCTAAATCCTCCTCTAAACGAAGGGTCGTATCCACGGCCCCGCGGGGCGAAACCACCTCTTCCACGGAAGCCGCCATAGCCTCGACCACGGCCACGGCCAAACGAAGATTCCGGTTGAGCGTTGGGGTCAATACCCATGCTCTTAGCCTCTGCTTCAAGAGATGCAAGCTGTGCCCGAAGAGAGGCAGTCTTGTCATTCGTTGGCGTTCCTGATTCAGGTGAAGCTGTATCTTTGCCCGCGCCCTTAGCTTCCAGCTTCTGCAACAGTTTGGCTTGTTCCTCTTTATGACGTTTAAGCAATTCTTCTGTCTTTTTCTTGTGCTCCAGAATTGCTTCTTCAGTCTCTTTTCGTTTCTTAATCTTTTCTTCATGGGCCTTCTGAGCCTCTGCCTGTTGTTTCTCAAAGGCTTCCATGTCGAATGACGGTTCATCGGCGGAGCTCTTCTTAAGCCCGTTGCTGTCACCTCTCGACTCTGTAGGTTTATACCAATAGACTTTTACAAATCTGTTGTCGAAGATGACTTTCGGACTCGACCATGCCCGATGAGCTGCATCGTACGAGTCATATTTGACCAGAGCTAGATGTTTGTATGGCTTCATGGTAACCTCCGTAATCTCGCCAAATTCGGAGAAAAATTCTCGAACAGTAGCCTCGTCAAATTTATCTTCTGGTATCTGTTCGACGACAATGGTTGTGATTCTTCTGTCCTCGTTAGGGCCGGCATGTGAGAATTCAGCCCGATTACGGCGCTGTGAGCCATGGCCTCCTCTGTCATTTCGGCCGCGGCCTCGTCCTCTGCCTCGATCACCACGTCCACCAGAACCATGTCCATTAGCTCCGTTTGCTGAATGTGGAGAAACAATGTTGGACTTTGTAGGATCGTACTCTGTAGTTGGTACATTAGCTGAAACTGAACATAGTGTAACGATGAAATCAACAATATTTTCTCATACCGTCGTCCTTTGATGGAGCCTGTCCATGCTGATATGGACAGGTGCTCCCCAGAACACAGAACCCCATATTATCGTAATTCTTACACCTCTCTGCAATCTTATTGGGGGGTGAGCCAGAAGGTTGAGATTGCCCATTAAGAGATGGAAGTGGTGGCATTGGCGGCATCCCTGGAATTTGAGGGAAGTTAATCCCGGACATGCTTAACATTTGCGCAATGGGATCATTTGGATTAAACGGTGGAAATCCAGGTTGGGGTGTACCCGGGCCACCGCGAAAACCGCCTGGCATATTCGGTGAATACCCTTGGCCATGTGGGCTTTGGGTTTGCCGGTTATCCCACCCACCAATGCCTCCCCGGCCGCGTCGACCACGGGCAGATTTGTGTGGCCTATCCGCATTTCTCTGATAAGGGCCTTGATCATCTCCCTGAGAGTCGTTAAATGTTCGCTTTCGCGCATTGAACTGTTGGTCGTTGTTGTCAAACCGAGCCAAACCTGGCTGACCCATGGCTCCTAGCTGGACTTGCGCAAATTGCGCCATCATATCTACATTTGGAGGTGGTTGACTGAAGGAGGCATCCTGGACGGGAGGTGGCAAATCAAGCTGTTGAGTGGTGTCAGGAAGGCCTGGCTGCTCAGGTTTTGGGTGGAACTTTTCAAAGATCTCATCGACAAAGGGAACAGTGTCTAGGTACAATCGGATAGTTAGCTATACCATGCACCTACAAACACGCGTATATTGAAAACATGGTTCACTCACTCTCTTTCAAAAAGTCCTCGAGGTTCTCAACTGACGCTTTCCTTATCTCATCATCTGGAGCATCCGTAGAAATCAAGGCAAGAACATAGTCGGCCAATACTTCCGAATCCGCATCGGAACTATTCCGGAGATACCAATCGCTGGTTAGCAATGCTAGCCTTCATAGTGAAATGGATGTTCATTTCATCTGAATAAAGAAAAGAGGGATGAACGGAAATTCTTCAAGTGGAAAAAGCGCCTCTTGTCATGATATTACACAGAGAACAGCCCAAGACTTGAAGTTCTTGACATATAGTACTATGATATATCATGTTGATGACACATACATATCTTCAAGTTTCTTCACAACCCAGGACTTGACCTCCGCGGCCTTCTCTTCAGTGAACTGCATCGTTGCACCTCTTTAAGTCACGCGCATTAAATCTGTTTTCACGTCTTCTGGTATCTCGTATACGCTCTTCAATGTCCTAGGATGGGTTCAGAGGTTTGAAGCACGGCGTATCGGAGTGGGGATGCGTTGGCCGGCTGATTCTGGGGTAATGAAATATCTTGAGCAATAGACCGGCTTCAATTTATCGTCTTAAAAAGGTATATCAAGCTTCCGAAAAACAGTTAGATGGCTGATTAACCTGGTTCTCGCAAATTGGTAATAGATTTAAGGTGGCTCGCGTAAGATATTGATGGTGCGTGCAGTCGTTCTGTAGCAAGTTCACTTCTTCTCATATAACTAACTAACATTGTCTTGAAGATGCAAAAAGCATCGCGCGCAAAAAGAGAGCTTTCTGATAGATTACATAATACAGCCCTATTTAGCGTGTTTAATCACGTGATATTTAAGTTCTGACTAAGCGAGATAGTGGACAGGGCAAAACGAAACTTCTTCACAAGAAGGAAGATTTGAGTACGAAGGAACTACTGGGATCGAATATCACTGATAACTCCTATGCATTCTTTGTGTCGACGTATGGGACCGTTTAAGATACACATGAGGGAGCTACCAGCTTTAAAAAAAAAGCAAAACACTTAACATTACAAAGGAAAGAAGACATGGATCAATCATAACTCTCGGCCACAACTTGGGGGATATTGGTCATCTCAAGGGCGATGGGAGACTAATCGAAATGCCTGACGCAAAACGGGGGTATGAAGAGGTTGTGGAGCGAGAGAGGCGGTCCTTTTTTAACTTTTTTTTTAACCCGTTCTTTTATTTCTCATTTCAAGTATGCCGCCGGGGAAGTGAAGGCTCTTGAGCACATGCAGGCCAATTTGGATCGTTGCTAAAGTGGTATTGTGAAAAAGGTTGCATAGGCTGCTCGGCATTGTGCTCTAAATACACAAAAGTGCTCTAAACATATCTTTGCGAGAAGGCGTTTACAACTTGTCGTAGTACTATGGCAATGGATTAGCAGTCGACTTTCAAGAATGATTCGTGGGGGACAAAGGGAAAAACTTACGTTGGTGTAGTCTGGAACGTTCTCCTTGATACCCTTGCGCTTTCGCATTTCGGTGACGATCTGACCGGGCTTGGTGGCTGGGTCGATAGCGGAGCCACCGGGGAGGAGCTGCCAGTGGTCGAAGACAGACTGGGGGAAAGCCTGGCCACCAGTAGCAGAGCGGAGGTCGGCAGGGAAACCGAAGGACTCGTTGACAGGGAGGTAAGCCTTGATGGTGAAGAGAGGAGTACCAGGGCGCTGCTCTTCGGAGAAGACGTGACCACGTCGTCGGGTAAGGACACCATAGATACCACCCATGGCTTGCTCTGGGACTTGGATTTCGACCAAGAAGACGGGCTCGAGGATACCGGGGTCGGCCAAAAGGGTAGCGGCCAACAAAACACGACGGGCAGTACCAATGATCTGACCACCACCACGGTGAATAGCATCGGGGTGAAGGGTGACATCCTGGATGTTGAAGCGAATAGCTCTCATTGGCTCTTCAGCAATTGGGCCTTCACGGGTAGCCCACTGGAAACCAGAGACGAAAGAATCCTTGATTTCGTTGAGGTACTGGACGGCCTTGGTCTGGTCAACGAGGACGTTGGCACCAGAGGTGTCTGGGCCAAAACACCAGATCTTACGGGCATCAGTGACATCCCACTCGTATTCATCAGCGAGAAGACGGGCACGGATCTTGATATCGTCACGGGGAGAGATCTTTCCGGCCTCAATAGCGAGGGAAACCTCCTCACCCAATGGCTGAGCAGTGACGTAGAGACGATTGTGTTTGTTCTGAGACTTAGACAAGGCAACCATGCTGGACTCAGAGCCGACGGTCTCACGGTAGGCGACGACAGGGTCAGAGATACGGAGGGGAACACCGGCGTGATCTTCCTCAAGATCCTTCAAGCAAATTTCCAAGTGAAGTTCACCGGCACCGGCAACGACGTGCTCACCAGACTCGTTGATCATGGTCAAGACGCAAGGGTCGGACTTGGAAAGACGCTTGAGACCTTCGACAAGCTTGGGCAGATCGTTGGCGTTCTTGACCTCGACGGATCGCTGGACGACTGGGGAGACAGAGAACTTCATGACCTTCAAGTTGTGGGCGGTTTCACTGGTGGTGAGGGTACCAGACTTGAGCAAGAACTGGTCGACACCAACGAGACCGACAATGTTACCAGCTGGGACATCCTCAATGGGCTCGATGAAACGGCCCATCATGAGAATGGTACGCTGAATAGCCTTGATGAAGAGATCATCCTTCTTTCCGGGAGTGTAGTTAGGACCCTGGATACGGACCTTAAGACCGGAGCGGACGGTACCAGAGAAGACACGGCCGAAAGCGTAGAAACGGCCCTTATCAGAGGTTGGCACCATCTTGGAGACGTAAAGCATGAGAGGACCCTTGGGGTCGCAATCACGGATACCAATGCAGGCTTCATCGTCAGATGGACCTTCATACAAGGTCTCGGCACGGTACTTCTGGGCAGTGACGGGAGATGGGAGGTTAAGGACCATCATCTCGAGAAGAGCGTCAGCAGCGGGAAGGAACTTTCTCATGACAATCTTAAGCAATGGCTTGCCCTCGAGGTCGCGCTCCTCAGCTGTGAGCTTGATCTCAAGCTTCTCAACGAGGGTGGCGATCTCATCCTTCTTGGAGTGAGTGATGGCACTGAAGATTCTGAAGATGGGGTCCAGGATGAACTGGTTGAAAGAACGCTCGAGGGTCTTGCCCTCGTATTCGCCGTTCTTGGTCCACTTCTTGGTCTTTGGGTTGAAGTAGTTGTCTCCCTGCGGAATACTATTAATATATAACTTCAGGGGCGAAGAATAAAGTGAGGATGGTGTTCAACCTACCCAAAGTCTGTCCATCATCTTATTCTTGTCAACACCGAACTTCTTGGCATATTTAGAAGCGAACTGACGGATGGTGAAAGCCCATCCGTGAAGACCGGAACCGAAAGCAACGGTACCCTTCTCTGGGTAGACCTGGACGTCACCGAGAGCCTTGTCAAGGTAGGTGGCGATGATGACGTTGACGGACTCAACGGTTCGGGAGAAGGACTGGTAAAGATCCTCCTTGGAGACCTGGAGCTCAAGAAGAGCACGGTCGACCTTGTTAATGATACAGACTGGCTTGATACGTTCAGAAAGAGCCTGTCGCAAGACGGTCTCGGTCTGGACACAAACACCGGAGACACAGTCAACGACGACGAGGGCACCGTCAGTGACACGGAGAGCAGCAGTGACTTCAGAGGAGAAATCGACGTGACCGGGAGAGTCAATCAAGTTGATCAAGAACTCGTTACCCTCAACTTTCTGGGGGATATCCTTGAGATCCTCCTCCTCGACAAGCTGGGCATAAAGAGAGATGGCAGTGGACTTGATGGTAATACATCTGTCCTGCTCGTCCTGACGGGTATCTGTGAAACGAGCTTCTCCGGCTTTGGCGGCCGAAATGATACCAGCACGCTGGACCAAAGAATCGGTAAGAGTGGACTTTCCGTGATCGACTGCAGTGGTGTTAGGTTAGCCGGAGCTCAAAAAGGGAAAAAGCGAGCACCGCACAATAGGGCGGGGATCTGTACCGTGAGCAATAACACACATGTTACGGATGTTGGCAGGACGGTCCATCAATTGACGGATCTACACGCGTAAGTTAGTCTGGCATGTCTCGAGATACCTTCTACTTTCATCCTGTTCTCAGGGATAGCTGCATACCTCCTCGATGGTGAAGCTGTTCCATGCCAAAATTGAATTAGTAATGTGTCCTCTGCAGAAAAAACATTTGGCGAAAACTGGTGAAAAGAATCAACCAGGAATGCGAACAGGGCCATGAAAACAGAAGACGAGGCTCCTATAGAGGCAATCTCTTCTCTCGCAAGCCATGGAGAGTCTGGATGTGACTTACTTGACCATCTTGGCGGTTGTTTTGGTGAGAAATGCCTTCGAGGCGGGGTGTCTTTTCTATCAACGGCGGGTGGCTTTGTGGCTTGATATTTATCAGGATCGAGAACAACTCGACCTGATCAAGCAACGTAGAGGGTAGAGACACACAAACGAAGAGGTGTCGCTAGATGGTGGTGATGGATGAAGACACCAGGGTGGGAGTTGGTGAAGAAGAGAAGAAGAGAGGAAGAGGAAGAAGAGGAGGAGGAGGAGGAGGAAGAAGAAGAGATTTTTTTCCGTCTCGCGCGCGGAAAAGAAAGAATGGCGGGGCTTGTGCGGTTTCTGCCAGCGGCCGAGGGCGGTAACCCAGAAGGGGAAGACACGCTGCTGATGTAAGCAAGTGCCCCGCACTAAGCCGGTCTTGGAAGTACCTCGGAAGTCACTTGGCACCAGCCGCAGGGCGGAAAGGTACTTGAGTGGTACTTAGTCAGCAGCTCTCGTCGGACACCAACCTCAGCGAGCGATGATTACATTGACTTCTATGACGACGATGACACTGTGCTATCACTGTTGACCTGCTCGAGACGGCTGGATGAGCTGGGTGGTAGCTGGAAGAGGCAAGGGAGTGCTGGCAGTTTCCATGGTAATTACACAATATCATTATTAATCGGAGACCTCGAAGGTCGTCTATTCTATACAAGGAAGCTGGAATTTTCACGCCAATAGCCACCCCCCCATGCATACATAGAACGCCGGAGTTAGGGTTTAAGCAAGTTAAGAAACGCACTAGCAGAAGAAAAGAGAGTTTTGGCATGCAGGTAGTGCAGCCAATGGTAGCTGCTGGCGGGAACAGCCAATATCCATGATAGCAAAAAAAAAAGGGCCATCATGACGAGCCGAGAATATTTGAATATGCATCCTCCACATCCTTTGCAACCTCCATCAGCGTGACGATGATTATCTGATGCATAAGATTGGGTAGTCGATCACGCTGCAGCCCAATCCATTCCAATGGTGGCGTGGCCTCTCCCATATCTCGAAGCTGGGGGGTCTCGATGATCGGTGGTGCTATCGCGGTATATGTATACCGAGACTGAGGGACATTCACCACAGCTGTAATCTTCTCTTGTCCGTTGTACTCGCCCGCTTCGCCTTCTCCCTTCGGTCCACCTGTGATCTGGACGGCCGCCTGGGGGAGTGGCTTGCCGAGTCTGGTTGCTAGGGCGCGAGAATGGGTACTCCACATGCCTCTGATGAAGGCGATGCGAGAGTAATTCCAGCCAACGTCAACTTTGCCCTCAAAGGAGCTCCTGAAAAGGTATTCGATATTGTTGGATGTAGCTAGTTGCCACGTTTCCATTAAAGAGAGCACTCGGGGAACCTTCAAGATGATTCCTCCTCGAGCACTGGTTGCACGGCTCACGATCTGGTCTACAGTCAAGTCATCTGCGTCTGCTGGCACTGAGCCGCCACCCACGCTAGAGAGTGCAACGCGGAGCTCTCCCAGCGTCAGCCCAAGGCCAGTATGTATCTTGCCATCCTGGATCCCAACAGAAAAGCGTGCCTCAGAGCCCAGTGCCTCCACTTTGAAGATCTGCGCGTCACGGAAGGTATTTGGGAACGCCCCAACTGTGACGGTATGTAGTTTGACCACGACAGTCGTTTGGAGGGAAATTGGCAGGCTCATATCATCCTTATCATTCTTGACTGTCGGCCTCGTCACTGGTTTCTGTGGAGCTACGCCGAGCGAAAGCTTTGTTCGGTGTAAGGCATCTTCAACCTCTCTTAGAGATTCATGGAATGCTTTGCTCTTTTCCCGTATCAAGCGTTGCAATGTCTGATACAGCCCTAGCCCCTGAGCAGCAGTAATAGTAGTGCAGAAAACATGTAGTTTGTCGCCCTCAAGCACGCTAACAAGGCGGTCGTTACTCTTTCCCTCATCTTCCCGGACATTATACATGAAAAAGTCGAACGAGGTCACGTCGGCTGCGATAACTGGTAGGTATTCAAACGATACATCTGCCTGCAGCTTGCCAATCCCAACTGCTGCCTGGATGAGAGGAGTGTGGCCAGCTGAGATCACTCCGCCAGGCCATTCGATCGACGTGCGTACCCTGAACTTCGAGAGCTCTACAAAGCCGGTCAACCGCCCTTCATTTATAATTGAAACGGTCTCAAAGCCAATACACAAGTTTTGCTCCCAATCAGACGTCTTCTTTGACGACAACCAAAGGTTCTGTATGGAAAATTCAGCTTTGCCTATCGTTTGGCCCAGATCGAGTTGTATGTCCAATGAGTCTATTGCCAACGTTGAGTTCCATGGGAACGCCCCGGCAGCTGCCATTTGCTGGTATCTCTGAACCATATACGCCTGGACTTCCGGGGATGGTTCTTGTGTTTGCACTGGTCGTTTGAAATGGTCGCTAGGTGGTTTCCAGATTTCCCGGAAGAGAAGGACGTCCTGGGCCTGCTTTGCATTCATATATAGTTTTGTTGGGCTGATTTTCAGAATAGCTGAAATACCGCTGCTAGAACTGACGTGTTTGCTGTTCATCATTGATACCACAATAGAATCCACATTAAAACTCGCAGTAGAGTCATTGGAATAGACATGTTTCACCGATGCCCGCAACTTGTTGAATGCTATCAACACGGCAAAAAATCTTCGTTGCTCCTCAGATTGCACTGTGTTGACCGTGATATTGACATCTTCAAAGCCAGCCGAAGCTTCCACCCGTGCAATAGGTTGGCAACTCAACGTGAATTCCTGTTTGCGGATCCAGAGTCCAATGCTCAGCTTGCAGCTACCAAGGATTGTCGTTGGGTCCATGGACATATCCTTCGGAGGCTTTTCGGTTTCTTCGGTTGTAATAGACGAGGTATCGGCTTCTTCCTTCACAGCAGATGGCTTTTCGGTTCCTTCATCCCTCTTTTCTTCTCTGCCCACTACATCCCGGATACTTGATGAGATCCGTGTAAGGAGAGGCATCACGCTTGGATGAAGTACGTTGGAAGAAGCTTCGACCTTTATTTCTGCTTCAAGAATTGGGGTATCTGCTTCTGAACCCTCGAACCGAATTTTTAAAGCCACGCCTGGGGCCCGAAGGGTTGCTGTGGACACAGAGTCGCCGGTCCAGGCTTGTCCGTATCTGAAATCTGTCGAGCCAATGCTGCTCCTATTGCTTGGGGGGCGTGGGGTAGTATCACCAGCACCATGCCTTTCTTGCAGTGTGACAATAGCTCCATCAAAATTAGTATCAATGAAAACGGAATCCAATTGCTTAAACCCGAGAGATTCCTTTCCCACTTTAGGGTTCTCACGGAATTCAGTGGTCCATAATGACTTAGCCTCACGGACTCTTTCAACGGCAGATGCCATTGACTTTTGAAGGTGACTAGCTGGAATAATAAAGTCCGACGTAGTCCGTAAATCAAGGGCTTTCCCAGCAGCATTCAATGTCACTTTCCATTTAGACTTGACAGACACAAATGAAACGTTGAACACCGCCTCTGGAAGTAAGGCAGAGTTTTGGGATCTTCTCTTTTTGTCGTGAGCGACCGGTACCATCTGTAGCTGCATCTGTTGAATACGCAACCTTGCGGCGTTGATTTCCTTCGTCGTAAGCTCGACTTTACGGATGGAAAAAACGAGATCTTCTGCATCAGCTTCATGGCGAGGGGCGGGATTGTCAATTTTGCGAGAGGAGGTGTTTTCTAAAACCAGCCAGCTAATTTGAATGTTGGAGAGCTCAACAGAGTACGTGGCATTCAAAAAATCGGACGATTCTTGACTGTCATCATCAAGAGCGATAGGTTCGGTGGGAGGGGCGGCGGTATGGGTTATCCTTTTATGTTTCCGTCGTAGGAATGAGAGCCTGCGACTTTTTCTCAGGCGTGCGATATCCTGAGATAAGTCTATTGTCTTTATGCCTTCTTGTAAATGAGCGATAATATCAAGTACAAGAGACGCTGTCTCGGCGGACATACCAATCTCAAGCCCTGAGCTCCTCAGATGAAATAATCGCATGGTTTTCCCGTCTGGCAAATCTTTGAAAGATCCGGAAAACTGAGCACCAAAGGCAACTTTTCCGTATGTAAAGCTATCATACATGTTTGTCCTCTGAACATTGACGCTAATTTGGGCCACGATAATATTGAATTCTGGCCGGGAATTGCGAATCCCTTGAATCGGAGAATTTTCGACATGCACCTGAACAGATTTAAATTCAATGTTCATATCTGCGGTGTGATCTTTGGTTCGTAAACCAGGGGAAGACGCATGAGTATTAATTCCAGCTAGCGTGAGCCGTACTTGATACACGGGTCCTTTCTTTTCGGTCTTCTTTTTCGTTGGCTGCGCAGATTTACCGTTCGCCAAAACCTGCTCGAGATGTGATTGCAAGGCTTTTCCGTCATGGCTTAAATCGCCAATGAAGTGGGATAATTCGGGACCATTAAGGGCACCGAGCAGGTTTTGCACGGCGCTCACATCCAAATGTAGAATTTCAACGGTGGTATCTGCATCTATGATTATCGGGTTGGTTGTCATATCCAATCGTACTCTCCCATTAATGGGTGGAATTGCCGTCGAACATAAAACTCGTAGGTCTCCATCCTTGTTCGAATGGATTTTGTGAATGTTATTCTTGATATCATAATCCACCTCAAATTTCATATGGCCAAGAGGCGTGACAGATAGCCTTGCCACGTTTCCTTCAATCGTGTAAGCAACTGATGGAAGGAGAGAAAGGCGGATTTGGTATTCATCAAGGAAAGTTGCAACGTGAAAGTAGTGGATTTCTTCCCTAGAAGATGTCGGTGTAGTTCGTCCTTCCAACCTCGTGTCTAAAAAGGAAATCATTTTCAAAGTCTGCTTGACTTCGTCTTCAACCACACGGTCTGCCACATGGATTAGCTCAAGGGGGTTCTCAGTCAGTTGGTATCTTAGCTGGCGACAGGTTGCGGCGCATTTCCAGTCATGCTCTAGAATCGCGTTGCGCTTTTGTGACTGGCGTGACACAAATATATTTGGGCTATGAAATTCCCATTCCATGAGAGGGCTTGAGTGGCTGATAAGCCGAGCAGAGGACAGCTTGGAAGCTAGCATGGCGCTTATCGTTTCTCCAGCCAGCTTTGAATTTGGTACGTGAATGATAGATCCTTTCATCCCCTGTCCTATCAGTTCAATCTCCAGGTTGATTCCATCTACCCAGACAGATCCTTTATCCGCAATAAGTAGGACATGAGTTTCAAATTGGATTTCATGTTCAGCTTTAACACCGTGCCTTGATTTGCTCGTTTCCTCCCTCTGGAGGGTAGTTGCCTTGGGCCCGAGATTATCATTGCTCTCCAGAATTTTTTCAATGACCTGGCATAATTCCCAGTTCAATTGTAAATATGCATTAGAACAATGATTTTGTATTATCAGTAGCCCATCCTTTCCAGTAGATGATGGATCTTGACTTTTAGCTCCAAAACGTATTGTAGTTGACATATTCTCCACTCGGAAGCCGTTATGTCGCGGGCCCCGACCCATTGAAAGATGAACTGATCCAAGATATATAGCTGCATCAATCGCTTTCAGTTGGTCGACTGCCCCGTCAGTCGTGGCATCTTCACCCCAAAGGGCCTTAATAATGAGATTCTTTTCGACAGGGGCTAATTCCCACGCACGCCAAGTTTCAAAGACTGATAGGATGGCGTCTTTAGCATCTTCAGGATAGGAAACCTCGGATTTTTGGCATTCCCTTCGAAGGTTTCCCCGTTGCTCGGGAGTAATTGATTTGTATATATTCCGAATCCTCGATATGATCTTCCAAGCATCTTCGAGCCTTAGGTGTGGCTTTGTGGCCCTCAAAGCATCCGATAGAAGTGTCATGAAATGCGGCTCTGGCATGGCCACGCCAATCTTTGTGAGATAATGGACAAGATAAAGAAGACGGTCTTCATGGGCTTCGTAAATTCGTTGGAAGGTAGCTGACAGAGACTCGGCCATCTTCACCGTTCGATTTAACACAGGCTCAACTCTCCCAACTGTTTCATTTGATAACACCAGATCAATATTTTGAACCTGGAGACGGGACTTTATGTTTGTATTCCCAAAAAACCAGAAGTCTACATCAGATATTTTGCACACGCATAACCTGAGGTCCGAATGCGCTTCCACGTTTTCTTCTCTAACAGTGACCATCAAGGAGCGTATTGCCACGTGGGCTGTGAATGATTTTTTGGGGTTCATAGAGTCTGCGGTATCCAGAGAGGAGGCCTTTTCGCGGATTAAAGCCCTAATATTGGAGAGATCGATGTGGAATTGGTCTCTGAAAGGGCCAGTCGGCCGGCCAGACTTTAAAAGGGAATTGAAAAATCGTATACGGCACGAAGGAAGTTCAATTGAAAAAGTCGATACTTTTTTTATTTTCTTGCTGGCAGACTTTTGCGCTGCAAGCGCAGCGCTAGTCACCTTTGCTTGAAATGCATCGAGAATCTCAAGAGGGTTACGTGGCTGAATTGAGTCTATAAGTGAGGCCACGGCGCGCACTGCTTCTACTGAGACGAATCCAGACAAGCCAGGTGCCATGGTGCAATTAATATTTGTCTGAGCTCCCCCAAGAAACTCGTCAGCGTAAGAACGTCCAAAGCCAGCTTTCAGAGCTTGATTTTTGCTAATAAAAACCTCAGATCTCGATGGCATGGATGGAACGTTCGTCTCGTCAAGCTGAACATTATAGAAAGAGAAGTTTGGCATTGCCCATGTTGTAGAGAAGTGTCCGGCACGACAGCCCTGGGTAACATATTGGTCAGGGGTAGGATTTAAACTAGAAGTTAGGGGTATGGTAGCCGCGACAGGAAATTCTTCCAGCAGAGATTTATGTGGTGTTTGGTTAGGTTCAGAGCCTGCTAGAGATTGAAGAGGTTCGGGCATTGAAGGAACAGGCATTGTGGGAGGGATAAAAGAGGGATACGTATTGTCCCTAGCAGCGACTTCAAGCTCATTAAAAACAAGCCATGGAGTACGGTGGGTCCGCGAGTCATGCTTCCTAATATGATTCTGCTGTAGAGAACGAAAATGTTCAAAATCTTCTCTTTTTCCCATTGTGCTAACCCTAATTGCTGTGCGGAAGTAGGCATAGGTTTTGACTGGGTTTTGAGGTATATTGTCTGTGGATACTGATGTCCGATCCACGACTGCGAAGACTATGTCGGGAACGGTGGCATTGACGAATAATGACATTTTCAAGCCACATCGATCATTGAATTCCACATCGACGGTCCCCGTGCTGAATAAAAATGCGGACTTTTCTGCCACAATCCACACTTTGATAGATTTCACATTTGCGCGCAGGAAAGTAACATCATACACACCGGTCTGTATGGGAGGCAAGGCATTCTCATCGTCATCGAATGAGAAAGCTAGAGACTCAAACGCCGATTTGGCAGATTTTATGAACGAGGGAGAACATTCCCCAGCGATAGATCCTACTTGAAAATCCCAGTTGCAGGCGTATGTGGGCTCTGTGGGTGGTAGCCCAAAGAGTCGGTGGCCAAAAATGGCAAGCCCATTGATATAAAGTTGAGGCCTAGACCGGACGGGGGCGGTGCCTGGCTTTTCCGACAATACAGAAACTTCCAGGGGAGATAATGAGCAATGGAAATCCATGTAGTAGTTGGTGAATCTCACATCCAAATCCAGATTTGTTGCTTTTAATGCAAGGCTCTCGTGTCTGTCGTATAATCCGGTGGGAAGGAGAACTTTGATATCCTCAGCTGCAATGTGAAGAACAACATCAAGACCATTGGTATGAGGTGCAGGGTTGGACCCGTAATTGCCCTGCGTCGTCGAATCGACTGCTGCCCTATGTTCCTCGAATGTCTTAAAATGAATAGTCCTACCAAAGTAATTTTCATTGACATCGAGGAAGTTCTTCAGGACAAACCCATAGAGGTAAAGGTACGGTGCAGTGCCAGATAGGTTGACAATTGCAACATCCGTCAATTTTGGTGATGTTATACTATGCCAGGAATAGCTTCCGTCGATTTTGAGGGTGTCCAATCCACCAATAGGTCGATTATCCAAAAACGTACGTTGGGTATTCCATAGGGGCGTAGAGAGTTTCAAGTCACCATTTGAGGCTTGGATATCGAATGTAGCAACGTTACGGCTAGCCCTATGATGAATAACTGGGACTCCCACACGGGCAGTTAATATTTCTCCTTCGATAATCAGGAACGAATTATCGTCAAAGTCGGAAGGGTTATTTATAATGTTCAAATCATTCACGTTTACCATGAGCTTGAAATCAAGAAAAGCGAAGGAAAGTTGGTATTTAATCGGGACGAAAGTATAATATTCCTGTAAAGGCCCCGACGTCCAATCTGAGATGAGGTCGGTAAGTAGAATAAGGTGATCCCATAGTAAGAAAAGTTCCATATTGGTACTTTCTACGTCGACAGACCAGTTGTGCAGGCTATTCCATCGGAGAGGATTTGAGAGATCACAGGAGATGATCTGACGTTCACTTTGCCACAACACTCCATGATTCACGCTTGTGGTCATTTTGGTTTGGCGCAAATCAATATCAACTTTGTTGCAATATCCATGTCTACTGGCAAACATTGCCATTGAATAAACGATGGTGGAGCCGGGGCCTGCCCGGAGAGATAGCCAACCGAAAGGTCTAATATCCGGCCCTTGGGTCCCTGTATTGTCAGCTTCATTACCTCGAGAGCGGTCTTTCTCTTTTTTCTTCAATCGAGACGCTCCTCGTGAACGATCTGCCCGGCCTCTCCATTGCCAATCTTTTGACGCTTCCCTTGTGGGTATACGGAGCATGGTAGTTTCTTCAATGAGAATATTTAAAACAAAAGTCGTGCTCTGCCTTAGTTCTCCAGGCTTTAGCATGGGCGTAACGTGTGAGTCCCGGTACGAATTTGGCACGAAGACGCTTTGGAGATTGACCCGTTCACGGTCTGCCCACGGCCCGTAGTTAAGCAGACCACCACGTATGGTTAAGTCCATGCCCCATTCAGGGGCTTCTGCACCATTAATATTATGGGGGGTGGACTTATCCGACGGATCAGGTTTGGCACCCGCTATTCCAACAAGGCCCCCAATGTCCCAGTAATAACGAAAATGTATACTGGGGGAGTCCAACAGTGTTGAGAAACGTCCATACTCTATTGAGTTCCACCCTTCATAGTCGTCTTGCTCTTCCTCGTCAAGGTAGCGTGTCAAACCTAGCCAGCCATCTTGATGGACCGCTCTAGAAACAGGTCTGTCTCGTTCATCATGTCTGGGGTGAAATGATTCTACAGAGCGTTGAAAATAAGGAACCAAATCACGAATGCTGGTCCATACTCTGTGTCTGTGATCGCGATACCGTCTATGTAAGCTGCGCATATAGCCACGGTTTCTAGATTCCTCTTCGTCTGGAGCTTCCATTTCATGAACCGCAGCCAATTGCGACTGTCTGTAGTCCGGATTAGGTTTCATATGTATGACAGGATGGGAGAGGTCATATTCAAATATTTGTCTATAAACGTCAAGAGGGCCAGAGCGCCCGGCATCGATTTTTCCGACAGCCTTGTCAAAAGTCAAGGTGAGTATGGTTTTTGTATTCTCGTTACCCAAAGCCAATGCCCCTTTGTGACAATCCATGGATATCGGGAAAAATGAAAAGATCTGCGGCTCCGCGGACTCTTCTGTATTCTGGGGTATAGAAGAGTTTCTAGTGCTTAGTGACGTCCTCGGTTTTTGTGAATTGGTTTCTTTCCTGGAGGAAGGAGTTAAAGGGTCGGAAGGACTTGAAGCGGCCACTTCATCGACATTATCGTTCTTGGGGCCCGGGTTCTCTTGTTGCGCATTCTCTCTGTCTCCCACTACTGACGAGGCACTTGCCCCGTCAGGAGGCGGTACAAGTCCAAATCCCGCGAGAATCGAGTCATAGGCAGGACTCCTGTTATACACAAACCACTCTAGGCCATTGAGAGTGACTTCTATCCGGGCTGGCGTTTCTTTTTTATGCTCTGCGCCATTATCCCTGTTTTCGTCCTGACCGTTTGCGCCCGCGGTCTCGCTCCGCGGCGGTTTCGATTTGCATTTCACATGGGATGTATCTACTGGCAGCTCTGGTCGAGACCAGAACCGCCAGGTAAGATAGCCAGTTTGGACATGAATGGTCTCGTTTTCTCCATGATATCGAATCCCTTTGAAAAATATTCGGCCGGCCAGTAACGATATTTGGAGCGCATGTATGTCTATATAGACCCGATAGTAATGCCAGGTATAGGCACGGATGGCGTAGGATACCAGAGTCGCAAACAGCCGGTTGAAATAGAAAAGGAAGAAGAGAGTTCTATTATATTAACGGTCAGCGGTCAAGAATCCTAGTATACCCTCTGCGGAGGCCATCAAAACGTACAGAACTCCGCTCACAATCAGCTCAATGAGGAATACCCTGTATTGACGAGTATTAGCAACAAATCCACCACGCAGGCAGGCAGGCAACGCACCAGTTGAATCGAGGGACCGGCGTAAGCGACTCCGGGGTCAGCTTGCCGTCCGCAATCGGGTGCAGTGGTGAGTAGGAGGACATTGGTCATATGCATCTCGAACGGCTCAGCGCATAGCCAGCAGCGGATTAATGACATAAATAGCGTGCCGTGAAGCAGCACCATCGCATAATTAGGCCATCGGAATGCTCTGGCGGCCGTTTCAAGTGTTTACCAAGCCCGTACGGCGTTGTTTTTGCTGTCGTCGTCGTCGTCGTTTAGTTGAAGTCGCTGGTTAGAGAGAGAGCGAGTGGAGAAGGGGCCGAGCTCCGCGACGTCACGCGTTTTCCTTTTTTTTTTTTTGGGTTCTTCGACCAAACAACGATCTAGAAGCTCTGCCAGGGAGCTTCGCATGCTTGTCTCCAGGCAACGTCTTTCTCCTATATATCTTGCTGCCTTCGCGAGCCCAGCTTCCCAGCGACAGGGAAGAGACTGAGCAGTGCTGAGGCGCAAAGACGTTCTCCAGGACAGCTGCGTTTGCTTTGTTATATTTGACACTTGCTGGTCTCAGATGACCAAAGGCGACTTCTCGTGGATGTGAACGACGATGGTATCTTGACCAACACTACCGCTGTCGCATAGCAACAAGAGACACCACGATGACGCTCTTCAGCTCGAACGCCGGAGGTACAGGCTCCAGCCTGGCTAAGGCTGCTATTATCGTGGCCGGCGTGGCCTCGCTGATGGCCTCTCTCATCTCGTTACTGTACGTTCCGCCCTTTCTTGTCTGCCTACATAGGCTGTGTGTAACTGACATGTATCGAATCTCCCAGGTCCATATGGCTTCAGACGTGAGCTCTACCAAGTACTTCTATGCCTACTGTCGAGTCGGTTACTGAAAAGTGTTATAGCAAAAACTACCGGAAACCTCTCCTCCAGCGATACGTCGTCAGAATACTCTTGATGTCAGTGAAAAAAGGTCTACCGGTTTGAAGCTTGAATGTCTTGCTGACACTCTGTCAGGGTACCTATATTTGCGATATCATCTTGGACAAGCATAGTTTCGTTGAAAGCAGCAGCCTGGGTTGCGCCTATTCGAGATATTTATGAAGTATGTGTGCTGCCTTTCCAGGTCAAGGTGGGAATTATTTGGCTAATTTCCGTCTATAGGCGTTTACCATCTATACCTTTTTCCAGCTACTGATCAACTTCCTCGGAGGGGAGAGATCACTCATCATTATGACCCACGGCCGTCCTCCAATTCAGCACACCTGGCCCCTCAATAAATGCCTCTCAAAGATAGATATATCCGACCCTTACACCTTTTTAGCAGTGAAAAGAGGGATCTTGCAGTACGCATGGCTCAAACCGATCCTTGCGTTAGTTACCATCATTCTTAAAGCAACCGGTACCTTTCAGGAGGGCTACATTGGCCTCTCCTCTGGCTACCTGTGGGTTGGAATCATTTACAACCTAAGCGTCACAATCAGTTTATATTCACTTGCCTTGTTTTGGATCATTATGAATGATGACCTCAAGCCTTATCGACCAGTCCCAAAATTTTTGAGCGTCAAGCTCATCATATTTGCATCTTACTGGCAAGGATTCTTTCTTTCTATCCTTCAGTTCCTAGGAGCGATTCCTTCTGGGCCTGAAGGGTACTCTCCGAACAACATGGCGGCTGCAATTCAGGATTTGTTGATTTGCTGCGAGATGCCAATCTTCGCGTTCATGCACTGGTATGCGTTCTCATGGCATGACTACGCAAATGCATCGATCTCCTCCGCTCGAATGCCGGTGAAATACGCGATTCGCGATGCATTCGGGGTAAAAGACCTCATCGAGGACACCAAGGAGACTTTCCGTGGTGAAAAGTACCAGTATCGGTTTTTTGATTCAGAAACAAACGTCATTGCCCATGAGGAGTCCCGATCACGAATGGCTCGCGTGATGGACGGCATGCGATACGAAAGAGGAGGAAAGGCAAAGTATTGGATCCCTAAGCCTAAAGAGGCGAATAGCCGCACACCACTTCTGGGACCTGAATCGTCATCTCAGAGGACATCTCATGCCAGTTCGAGCCGGATAAGGGACGAAAACAAGCGATCTTACGATATCGACGAGCCCACTCTTAACGAAGATGATGAAATTATTTTTGCCAATGCACGGAAACTAGAATTCGGCGACTGGAACGTACGTAGCCACGGTCTTTGATTAAGCTCCAGATTGAACTCTACTAACTATAATATAGTACCCCGTCATAACAACAAACGAAGTATACAGAGAGCAGGTATGGCAGCACTCTCGTGCATCCATGTACTCAAGCCGACAAGGATCAAGTGAAGGAAACCAGATAAAGCGGTCTGCCAACCGCCAGAGCAGGCATCAGCCTCCTGCAGAAGTGCAGTCCAACTCATCATCTAGTAACGTCAAGGCAGACAAGGGCAAACAGCCGGCCGCTCTGACCAGAGGGTCAAGCCGGATAAGCCAATTGAGCAGCTCTTCCCGCCAGCTTGCAGACTTGGTCGATGATGCAGACGAGGTCGCAACTCAGAAGGTAAATGATCAACTTCCTCGTGATACCGTAACACGAGGTTACGCACAGGAACAGCAATCCATGTGAGTTTCCCCAGAGATAAAAGAAAAGAGAGGGCGGAGAGAGATCCCTCGATTTAGAGACTGTTGCCACTCACATTCGAGGCACCAGGAACAACACTACACACCACGCTAGTAGTAAGGGATCGCAGTTGCAACCAGACCAAGGCGAAACCCCTGAATATTCTAATTATAATATTGATCACGACACGCATGATCACTCCAGCGGCTTCCAGCATGAAGGATCCAGGCCGGGACCTGAGGAGTACGGCGGCGTTTTTGACGATGAACATGATGCCTGGAACACCTCTGGTGCCACCAAATAACTAGACGGTTACACATTTGGTGCATATAGTAATTAATTTCTGGATACATAAGCAATTTCAAATTTCGAATCTGCGGAGTTATTACGTGTTTCTCCCCTTGATTTACCTCCCCCTGGCATCCTCTGTATCTGTATTTCATCCCAGGAGGTCATCCCAATTCCTCCTGTTGCAAACATCCCGTTGCTTTCTTTTTCTCGTCTCTTCTGTTCTTTTCTTACTTTGTTTTTTTCTCGGTTAACTACTTACATACTCGCCGTTCGCTTTTCGGTTCACAACCTTCCAACAGCTTTCTCCAGCCTGTCTCTCTCCGTCTGAGCTAAGATCGGACTGCTGTGCAGATCTGACACCGCAGAGCATGGCTTCAACCAACCGTCGATTGGACACTGCCTCGCCGGCCGGGGTGGCCCCTGTTCACTTCCCCTCTAATTTCAGCGAACGGGAGCGGATTCCAGCCAAATGCCCGACATCACTGACCCCTTGGCGATGCCGGTATATATTCCGTACTTACACGACACCATCTTCGCATACGCACAGTCGTCCCGTGTACCCTCAAACATCGCAGATTTCACCCTAAAGTTGTGACGGGGCCATGTCGCCTGCATACACCGCCAGTCCCATTGGCCAGCGCTCATGCAAGGCGCCAGCGCCTGCCCCTCTCTGTTTATATGAAGGGAGGTTCCACCGGCTGGCTGCTGGGAGCCCGTCCTCCCCAGGGTGAGTTTCTCATATATGAGCAAAGCTTCGCGCCCGGGGAATATGTCTAATTTCTCTTTTTAGAGAAGCTTGCTTCGCCTTTTTGCTGGCCTGTCCATCATTGCTTTGAAAAGTTCCAGGAGAACCAACTGCCATGGACGCAGGCCTTCATGCATAGGAGGATGATGGTGCTGGAGTGAGCAGGCTCAATGTTCACGGCCTGGCTTCCTACTTGCTCATGGTGCATCTGGTCAGAGGTCGGTGAGCAGGCTCCCTCTCTCCAGGTGCACAACAACGGCACAAGTAAGTAACTAATGATCACGGACCATGGCGGGTAGTGCGTACTAGAGGAAACGAGGCCGCAATGCACCGTGCCAAAGGCAAACCAAACCTGAGCTGACCATAACAATTTGTTAGGGACTCCAGAAGATGCCATCACAGTATACGATGAGCAACCCCTACCGGTTGCTCCTATGAAGCTGGTTCTTTACGACGATATCCCTAGTAGTCCCCGTCGTGTTGATTCACGAGCTTCATTGCTGCCAAATCTAGTTAATGAAAGCAGAAGTCTGGCTTCTAGGGCATCTAATAGAGCGAGCCTCTTAGTCAAACACAAGAAAAAACCAAAGCACACCTCTGTCCGCAAATTAAAGATCAGTGGTCCGACAGATTTTCGTCATCTCACTGCTAGGAGCACCACTCCTGTTCCTAGGCGCCGCCGACGATCCTTTCGACCGCTAGAATTGAGTATCTACGTTGAAGGGAATCAATTACCAGATCTACCAGCCTTCGACAACTTCGGTCTTGATAACTTCAACCTAGAGAGCTTTGACCAGGGTAGCTCTCAACCTGCAGACACAACTATAGAGTCAACCCCAGATCCAATCATAGCTCCACTGCCAAAGGCCGTCTGTGCACCAAACCAGAGAGATGCCCGCCAACGTTCAGAGTCTACTTCGTCTCCATTCGCGATTGCTCGTAAACCAATAGGCGCTTCTTCGGCTAGAAACTCTCTATTTATCGAAATTCATGACCGCCGCAATACGATACCAGACCCAGAAAAGTTACAGGAAATCCAGAACGCCATATCCCCTCCGCGACAGAGCAGCGAGACGTTGAAAGGCTATCCATCACTCGACGACCTTAGTAACCTGAATCAGACAGAATCAGAAGTACGCCCGCCGTCTGTGAATCCAGCTAAAGTCAACAACAACTCAAGTACCCCAATTCCAACACATTATCCGACCCGTTCCCGTACTATTGCAGAATGGTTTGCAGCAAGATCAAACCAAAATCGCCCACAGTCAAACTTCCGTTATGACGCACCCCATGCGAGGTCACGTACGCTGAGTGGTTCGACAATGGTCTCCACCACAGGATACTCGTCACGAAATCCTTCGCTCTCCAGCTCGGTTATGATGGGGCCTATCACTCAATCACCTCTCAGCTTCCACGCGGTAACAGAGAAGGACTATGAGATCTGTGATCTAGCAATGGGCTACAAAACTTCATCCCAGGAAGCCTGTTCTACCCCTAATGAAAAACGTCAATCCAAAGCACTCACTGAGAAAGGCCCATTCTATGAAATACCTCTTGGCCCGAATGATATCGGAGTGGCCTACTAACCTATTTTCTTCCCTTTCTTTGACCTTGATCTATACTTTTGGGTGTAGGAGGCTTTTTTCCCCCACACTACCTCGACTTCCTCTAAAACCTCCTATTATTTTTATTTGCACGCTTGTTTCCCCCTCTTGATTGCTGTTTAATTTTATTATATATATTTACCCAGTTTTTATCCCCCCACTACTGTGGGGATTATCGGGAGGCGCACGAATTGTTGATAATGGCAGGGAAAACGGGGTGGCACATATTCTGTACTGAGCAGTGGAATCTAGCAGGAAAATTATACCCCGTGGAGCATTCGGAAAGATGCTCTAGTTGCTCGATTAATTTAGTTAATAGTTAAACTAATTGGGCATATCTATTTTCAAAGTTACAGTTCTTCAATGTTCATGCAGATATCTGTAATCCAGTTATCGAAGAAACGGTTTCTCTGATCGCCGGCATAGCTGCTCTTATATCGTCCTCACTAACGTTCAAATAGGTCGCAAACCGAACGGTTGAGGCACCCATTGCACCCCCTTTAACACCCAAGGACTGCAACTTTGCCACAAACTCTGCAGCTGCGGGACGGCCTTCCTGATCTTTCACCTCGAAGTATACCAGATTGGTTTCGACTTCGCCAAGCTTGATGCTAACACCAGGGAGAGTAGATATCAACTTGGCCAGCAACCGGGCATTTGCGTGGTCCTCAGAGAGACGACTAATATTGTGGTCCAGAGCATATATACCAGCTGCTGCAACGATGCCAGATTGCCTCATTGCGCCTCCAAGCCTCTGCTTCAACCGCCATGCTTCCTGAATGAAGTCTGCTGAGCCACAGAGAACTGCTCCTATCGGGCACCCAAGCCCCTTGCTTAGATCAATCCAGACCGAGTCGAAAGGTTCAGCATAAGCAGCTGCGGATATGCCAGTGGCAGCAACAGCGTTGAACAGACGGGCACCGTCCATATGCGTTGCCATCCCGGCCTCTTTAGAAACCGCAGCAACCTCCTGGAGCGTGGATAGGGGCCAAATAGCTCCTCCACCAAGGTTTGCCGTCTGTTCAACACAAAGCAGTCTGCTTTCGGGAAAATAGCGTGACGGAGCTCTAATGGCGTTCTTGACTTGCTCGGCCGTGAAGATTCCGCGCTCTCCAGCAATAGCATGAACCATCACTCCCGCATTTGCAGCTGGACCACCTGCTTCATAGTTGATGATATGGCTCGATTGGTCACATATGATTTCATCTCCTGGTCGACAGTGGATGTTGATTGCGATTTGGTTGCACATAGTCCCCGACGGAAGAAAGACTGCAGTCTCCTTCCCAAGGAGTTTTGCTACCCGTTTACATAGCTCTGTGGTTGTTGGGTCTCCATTGTGTTGTTCGTCTCCTAGTTCGGCCTTTATCATAAATTGCTTCATTTCTTCGGTCGGGAGGGATTGGGTGTCACTCTTGAAATTGATGACCCTTGGTTGGTCCATGATTGCTGTGACCAGTATCTTGAATTGAGAAAAAAAAATGAGTTATTTAACGGATCTAAGGGAATTAAATGTCACTTTGCCAGCTCGCCTTAATTCCAAAGGAGAAAAGCACCCTTTTATTGGTCTTTGAATAGGGACCTCTGGTATGAAGGTAGCAGTCAATTTCACCATGGCCATGAGTGATTTGTAAGATAAATGACTAACTATTCTTGATGACCCTTCTCAACACGCCCTTTGAGAGGTTGGTTCGTGAAACTATACCGGGGAGATTCTACATTTGTTGGTGTTGGTGGTTGAGGTCCGCTCTTGATCTGATAACCTGGGATCTGATAAGAAGCTACCTAGCTCAGATTTCCATCGACCTTGCTGGCAGGGCGAAGAGCCGCAACATCCGATTGGCTGTTCGTTTGACGATAGTTTGGCGATAGTTTCGCGTTCGAGTTGAGTCTTAACACACACCTTCATGATTGCGGGCTCGTTTATATGTTTCACGCGTCGAGGCACGATTTAACTGCTTACAGGGATATCCTGCCGGTTTTAGCCGGCGGAAGAAAGCATTGTTTCATGCCTAAAAATATCCGAATCCGGGTAAATATTTGTTAGAAGGAGAATATAATTGAAACGGAATATACTATTATGGAGATATATGCAACAAGTCCTTGACGTTTGATATATAATATCCTGGGTATATAGCAACAAGAACGGAAACATTGAACAGGGGACAGGGGAGGAAATGCTTAGTAGCTGCGCCCTTTAGTCATCAAGTATCTGAGGCTCATTTGATACTCTTGGGATATCGCCTGTATCAGGTTGGAGGCCGAGAATTTTCCATGTCTTACCCATTACGCCCTCGTTTCTGTCAGGTTCTAGCCCTTTCCGAGAAATATCGGTGAAGGCTGGATGATCCACGGAAAAACTAACTGAGCTGTCCGGTCGAGTCGTTGGCCGATCTCGTCTGGTGGCGCTATAGGCAGCATTCAGCTTCTTCATTTTCCTCTCCTTGACAACTTCGTCTTTCCATTGGCTCCACTCTTCATAATATTCACGTTGCTTCATAGCGTGATACTTGGGAGTTGATTTGACAGGGCGCCATGCAAGACGGTTTGCAGGATCCGAACTGCTGCTGGCCTTGAGATCCACAAGTTTTGATTCCTTGGTTAACTTCAGCAAGTGACTGAGAACGTCGCGGCATTCGGCAGCTTGTTTATGTCGATGGTCTGGGTCTTGTTCATTAACTGAAGGCTTGGGACGGACCAGGGGAACATCTAGCCAAGAGCGCATATGGTTGTTTCTCTGGACGGAATACGGGTCAAGTAGATGTGCTCGTTTGTTGTCATCCCGGATATAGCGTATAGCGGATTGAAGGCTGGTGACTTCGGCTCGTAAGGCTTCGTTTTCCCTCATAACTGATAATGAAGCCGCGGCGTTTACAACACCCCCTATGCCACTACTTCCCTCTGAATCGGAAGCTCGTTTGAGTTTTTCGAAGCGGCTCCTGTATTCGTCCCGTTCTCGTTCAATCGCTTGCATATTTTGAGACTGTCGTTCAACTAGAGCAACAAATTCATTCTCTTTGGACTGGAGATTTTCGATCTTGGCTTCCAAATCCTTGACGACAGCTGCCTTTTTACCGGCTTCACGCATGCGGGCTTCAAGAAGTTCAATCTTGATAGACTGCTCTTCAAAGACTCTATCTTTAGCTCCAAGAGCATTTGAAGCCTCACTCAGTTCGTTCTTCAGGCGCCTATTCTCTTCTTCGGTATCTGGTGAGGTCTCCTGGCTAGCTTTGAGCATCTTTGAGCGAGCAATCCATGGAGATTGTCGTCGATCAAACTCAACCGTCTGAGACAAATCAGACGAAAGATTTGATGTTTCGTCAACATGGCTCGTCAAAAGACGAAGTTTATTGGCAATAATTGCAAGGGCATCATCTGAACCATTGTTTCCAGGCGATTCCTTAGAGATGGAAGCGACTGCATCAGCCATGCTAGTCAACACTTCTGGGAATGTGAACGGCTCGGTACGATCATCGTCATCAATGAGCTGTAGGAAACTATTTCCGATCAGCTGAGCCACTGTTGACAACTCCTTAGCAGCTTGTTCGGTTGACTCAAATGTCTCCTTGCATTCTTCTGCAAGAGCTAGCGATCTTGTTCTCAGCTCTTCTAGAGACCGAGTGACTTTGCTTGATGCAACTTTTATTCCCCTTGCTTGCTGCACAACCGCGTCAATTTTCTTGTAGAGATGCTGACTTTCCTCGTCTTCTGGTGAAGGAGGTATTTTAGATTGGACTTTTGATTTCAATTGAGCAAGAGCGGATGCAGTGTTTTCCAGGTACGTTTGTGTCAGTACAGATAGCATATACATCTCATTTCCGGTACCTTCAACATGCTGCGGTATTAAGGTCTCCGCCAAATGCGATAATAGAGCAGTTGATCGCTGGAGTTCATCAGCGCAAGTCTTCTCATTCAATTCCCCTTTTTTCAGGCTTTCAATCCAGAAGTTCAAGATGCGCTCAACTGGCTCAAGCTCGTACAAGGCACCTTCAAAAGATGAAAACTGTTCAATTGAACAACCGTCCATAAAGGCGACGAATCTGTCACAAACCAATGATATCCATGTAAGCTTCTCAAGTACTTCATAAGCCAGGAATCCGTCTCGCTCAGGGAAGCGGATTGATGGGTCTGCCAGGCGCTCCCGTATGGAGTTAGCCATCACCGAGGCTTTGAATCCTACTCGCTTGAATCGAAGGAGAGCAAGAATTGGATTCCGTTCGCTCTCGTAATAGTCAGGTAGATAAAGCTTGATAATAGACAGGTGGCTGGCTGACTCCTCGGCCTCCATCCGGCCAAGCTCTACGTCCATTGACTTAACCTGGGCTTTTGCAGCTGAGGCTTGGAGCTTCATGTTCAGGTCCATCATTGCCCGTGAGCGCACAGTTAGATCCGTAGCCTCAGTCTCGGTGATTTGCTGGGAAGCCCGCATGTCTTCGAGGTCATTTTGTAAGGTTGAGACCAACTCGCGGAACTTCGATAAAGTATATTCAAGGTCCTCGATGACAGCATCCTGTTGCGAAATCTTCCGGTTTTGCTCATGGTAAATGCCTTCCCTGAAGTCAATTTCTTCTTGGAGCTGTTTCTCGGATTCAATATGATTGATCTCGAGCTCATCGTTCAATTCCTTCAGGCTCTCAAGGTCTTCTATGATAGCCTTTAGCTCGTTTACCTCCTCTTGATATTGCATATTTTTCTCGGTGAGCTCTTCAATCATCTCTTCGGCTCCCAGTGCTTCCACCTGCTGTTTGAGATCCTCCATATTCGCTTCTGACTCAAGCAACTTCTCCTTGGTAGACTCATACTGAGCCTTGAGGTTGTTATAATCCTTGAGCTCCTCCTCTAGCTCCTTGACTTGGTCCTTTAGGTCAGCTTCCTGCTGCTGTGTCATATCACGAAGGCGGATCAGAGCTTCACGTAATCGCTCATTTGTTCGTTCCATTTGCAGCCACCCCTGGCTTGACTTCTCCTCGGGGCTCATGACCTGGCCAAGCTGGTCATTCTCTTCCTTCAAGACCTCTACCTCAAGTTCCAATTCCTCGGTCCGGAACTTCAAAGCTTCATACTCAGCTTTGATGGATTCAGCAACCTCTTCCGCCATTTCTCGGTCAAGCGCTGCCATCTCGAGAATGGATTCATGCTCCGCTTGGAGTCTCTCAACTTCTTCAACCCTATATTCTGCCTCCTTCAATTGTTTCCTTAGAGTGGTAATTTCTTGTTGTTGAGGTTGATATTTTTCCCTAAGCTTTTGTATGATAGTCTCGAACTTGTCTCGTTCTGCCCGATATGCCTCAACCATCTTTAGCTTTTCACGGTCTTCTGTCCGTTTTTTCTCCATAATCTTGAGTTTTGTCCTCAGATCATCAAGCTCTTTTTGTACCAGCGCATTACTCCCAGAAACGGATCTCTGGCTCATTGGAGATGGTGTAGGCCGTGCCAAACTTGGTTTGACAACATCAAGCTCTGGTCCTTCAGGAGGCGAGCTTGCTCGTGAAGCGCCTTCGTTTTCCTCGCCAGGACCTGCTCCCACCTTAACCATCACCGGCGACCTCGCCGTAGCTGGTTTAAGTGACATTCGTCTGGATGTGGCCGGACTTACAGTTGTGCGTGACGAGGCCAACCCAGTACGGGTGGTTTTCGCTGGAGGTCCCATTGTGGACTGGGACTGGCGTAATGACAAGCGAGAGTTGGATGTCGTAGATGTGGGAGTAGGAGCTGCTGAGCTGCGATTTGACAAGCTTGGTCTGGGCTTATGGCTTGGAATAGTCCTCGAAGCTGTGGAAGAGGCTCGGGATGCAGCAGGTGTACCCGGTCCGGCCAGCGGTTTCACCGGAGACTTTGTAGGTGACTGTATAACCCATACGTCTTATTAACAACAATGTCAAATAGAGGGATGTAGAAGTTTAAAACATATAGCTCACCCGTAAGGTTCGTCCCAAAGCCCTTGGAGCAGGCGAAGGACTCGAAGCACCAGAGCTCGACTTCTTTGTACCCGATGTAGATGTCATCAAGCTCTGTCTCCTTGTCCCCACTGGCCCTCCAGGAGGCACAATCATCGATGCTGGCCTTCCCCTGCCGTCGAGGCCACTTTTCGGCGCAACCTTTGGCTCCTCTTTCCTTGCCTGCTCAACAATCTCGATAATGGCAGATGCTCGAACGAACATGCCAAATCCATATTCACACTCAAAGTACCTTTCTCCTTGGACCGAGCCATCGTTTTTCCCGCTTGCGTCCCCGAGTTCCAAACCGATCCATTCTCCAGGGGCAAAACGAGTTGTCCCAATGAATCGAACTCTCGCGTGGCGGCCGTCCGCAAGCTTGATAAGTTGGCCGGCAGCGTACCCAGCCATTATGTCGGACGACAGTCAACTTAGAGGATAAAAGAAAACAGGAAAGAAAAACAGCCCTTGCCCGCAGCCTGGCGTTGTTCAAGAGAAAAGCTCTCCCTTTTTTCCTATGCGCGTATCCTTGATGTGTTTTGGGCAGCTTTAAGGTTGTTGCTATTTACTTTTTCTTATATAAGCATCAGGAACAATCCAGCGCTGCTTTATGCGAGTCAGGTCAAACTTGTCGCCGCCTTTAAGGTGTTAATATCAGATTTCAGATGTAGAGAAGTTGGGATAAGAAGAGGACACTATGAGTTCGCTACCAAGTAGATAATGCTATGTGCAGTATAAGTCAACATTTTCCTTTCATATATGCTAGGGGGTATCTGACAAAGAATAAAGAAGGCTTTATAATTCCAAAAGAGCAATCATAATTGAACAATAGACCAAGCAAAGTATCAAGTTTAATATTGGCGAGGCACTCGTCGAATAACCTCAGAGCCCTCATCGGCCTCGATTCGGCCTGGGCCAGCGCTTTCGTAAAAGCGTTCTTCTCTCATCGGACGTGCCGTGTAGCTAGGTCCTCCGCCGTATCGTTCCACAGGAGGATACTCCCTAGCATGACCTACTTCGTCATCAACGTAGACACTCACCTCACGCCGCATAGGCCGTACACTTGTCATGCGAGGTCGGACTTCATGGTGCTCCTCATAACGAGGCACGCCAACTGGTAGAGGGCGCACGCTAGCCACACGTACAATCTCCTCGTGGGGAAAATGAGGGTCGTCAACGTATGACGTTTGAGATTGGCGGAGGTGTTGCGTTTGACGTGACGGATAGTCTATTACTTGGACACTGGCGCTACGCATCACTGGTCCACGTTCCGCGGGCTCACGATCATAGTATCGTGGCTCACCAAATTCGTTGTCTGCAGCGTAGCTTGAGCCAGGGCCTGCATTGGGGCCAGGATTACGGCGGTAGGTAATCTCAGGAGGGGGCATTTCCTGGATGTACCTACGGTCTCGGTAATGATCATCCACAATAGACATTGATCGCGCAGGAGCATGACTGACTCCGTCGTAGGGCTCCGCCCTGGGCACCCGCGCAGATGCCGGAGGCATGGCACGCGGAGCGTCAATTGACTCGTAGAACCGGTTACCTTCCGCATCAACTACGATGCGTCTTTGGGGTGGAGGAGGACCCATGGCACGAGACTCAGAGACACGAACTGGAGCATAGCTTTCACGGTAGTGGGGTGAGAGCGGTCTGGTCATGTATCTTCTAGTGGTGGTATACTGTGCCGGTTGGCCCTCGTCGTGGTACCTAGTCCGCTCCGAATGGATGGGCTCGGCATAAGATACAGCTCGCCCGTGGCGCGGAGATATCTCTGCAACGGGCTCTGGGTACTCTTGGACATACTCTGTCTGTCGAGCATGCTGTAAACTAGCCACTCGCCGTAGGTCATGCTCATCCCGATTAGGTCTTTTATAGCCTATTCTCGAAGTTGTTCGAGGGGTATGCAGCTCAATTGGACTCTCTAATTCATAGTTTCTGCCGTGCCCGTCGTCATATGCTGGAACACGGCCGGCTATAACATGGTCGTCGTGACGAGACACATAATCAACATCAGCTGGCACTTCTTGAACGAGCCGGCCCCTAGGATAATGAGCCACTGCTGAAGGTATAAATGGTGGAGGTGACACAGGCTCCGGTTTAATGTATGGCATATCAGGAGACGCAGCAGCTCTTCTTTCCTCTTCGAGTTTCTTCTTGTCGTGAGCTTGCTGAAGGCGACGGCGTTTCCGCGACATTAACTGCTGGGAAGGCCCATGCTCTGGGCTAGTACGTTCAGAGCCCTGGTCGGCAGATGCCTTTGCGGCCTGTCTACTTTGCCGACCTTGACGCGACTGTGCTATTGACGAGACCCTGGTAACAGCAAGAGGCGATACACGGGAAGGCTGAGGTGCTGCTGGAGACGTGATATGGTTTCTCACAACCCGCAGATTCCTAGGGGCTGGAGATTGTTGGCCCGATGGCTGTTGCATGGGAGGAGGTTGTTGTTGTTGCCGTCTGCTTGACGGGCTAAGATAGCTAGGTTCTAATAAATCTCGTCGTCCGTTTAGTGACAGGTCGGGGCCTGGTGGAGAATACTCTGGTTCCTCATACGGCTCTGGCGGAGAGTAATGATGCTCATTATCCTCCGTCCACGGCTGAATATTCTCCAAGTCCCTTCTCGCATCGTCGTCAATGTTAGCATGTTGACCAAGTAAATGGTGATTACCGGCAGCAGAATCATGCCCAGGCTCATTAGCTCTGGCACGGTCTACGATAACAGTCTCGTCACTCTCGTCTGTATCCATATTCCCAGCCAGCGGCGGCGCAGGTGCCATATCTTCATCGTATTCCTCGTTTTGTGGAGAGTCAGGAGCTCTGCTCGAGTAGTAAGAGTTGTCATCGAAGGAATCACTGGCTGCATTGCCGTTATTAGCCCGATCACCATCACCATCAACACCAGTGTTATTATCATGGTCATAGGGAGGGGAAAGTGGTTTCACTATCTCCAACGCCTTGTTGAAAACATCCGAGACGTCAAAGTCAGGCTTCAGCTCCTGTAACGGCGGCTTCTGTCTCTCTTCTATTCTCTTCTGCTCAGCATAATCTCGCAGTGTACGTTCAAGCCGCTGGCGTTGCAATTGAGTCTCTGCCCTGATGAGATCATCCGATTTGGTCAAGAATATAGGGTCTATCTCCGAAGTTGGCTTCGGCGTCGACGCGCCTGTGACGGGAGAGTCAGTGTCGCCACCTGCAGCAGTACTTGCTGGCTGAGGCCAGGGAGAAGACGTGGCCGTGGCCTGAGCAGCATGGTGTGCCGGAGGAAATGAAGAAGGGGGTGCTGGTTCTGAAGCCGAAGCTTGAGAACTAGGAACGAAGACAGGGGCTGATGTCGAAGACGGCGACGTCTGAACAACAGACCGCGGAGGAACCTTGCGAATTACACTCTCCGGGACTCTCAACCTAGGATGAGTGCCAGCAAAGATCTGGTCGCGGATGTTCAATATCTTCTCATACTCGGTCACCTCCTTGGTATGGAGATGCGAATCATTGAGGGCAGACGGAGGCGCAGGGCCCGACGCAATGGCGACCTGACCGTGTATATGGCTGCTTGACGCGAGCATTATGACCCACGAGAAGATTCACTCGGATCTAGGAGCAAGACGAGGCGCGATGCTCGAAGTTGTCTTCTTGTTGACATTCGCTCTCTCCCTCTCAACCTTGTTCAAAGTTGAAATTTATTTGAAGCTTCAACCTTGGAAAATTCTGTATCACATGATTAACTATGACTTGGCATTTGTATTATGTCATTTATCTTTGATTATGTCATCGATATCGGGGCGGAAAGAGAGGAAGAGTCAGAGACGACGACGACAAAGACGTGAAGACAAAAAGGACAAGAAGCCGGTATAGTTGACTTTGTGAGGGCGAATAATACACGACAAGTGACAAGATGGAAGCAACGAATGGTACTCGGGACTCG
Organism: Nannizzia gypsea CBS 118893; assembly: GCF_000150975.2. Classification (NCBI taxonomy): domain Eukaryota; kingdom Fungi; phylum Ascomycota; class Eurotiomycetes; order Onygenales; family Arthrodermataceae; genus Nannizzia; species Nannizzia gypsea. Next base: position 2,870,765 of record NW_003345200.1, on the reverse strand, counting down.
CGGCCGGTGTTCTTCTTTGACATTGACAACTGTGTACGTTCTCTCTATGACATCAACCAGTTCCTGATAACTACGTGAACTTCTACGAGGAAGCCGTTTGAACTTCAGAACCAGCTATGACAGTCTATCATAACGTTCTAGAGCCATGAGGATAGATGTATGCTAACAGGTCTCTATTTCAACTGGCAGCTTTACTCGCGGGGTGTGTTGTGCAGTGAATAATGAACCTAGGGAGGGGGAATGCTAGAATAGCCAGCTAACGGTTATAACCTTCGCCGGGCAGATAGCAAAATCCATGACCTGATGCAGGAACTCATTGGTTAGACACCTCTTGGCTGCCCATGAAAGGACCTTGCTGATAGCGACAGGGTAGACAAGTTCTTCGTTCGACACCTGTCCCTCGATGCCGAGGACGCGGTGATGCTGCACCACCGCTACTACAAAGAATACGGCCTTGCAATCGAAGGGCTGACTCGATTCCACAAGATCGACCCGCTCATGTTCAACCGGGAGGTAGACGATGCGCTGCCGCTAGATGACATCCTAAAGCCGAACATGAAGCTACGGACGCTGCTGGAGGACTTTGACCGAACCAAGGTAAAGCTCTGGCTGTTGACGAATGCGTATGTCACCCATGGCAAGCGGGTTGTCAAACTCTTGGGCGTGGACGATTTGTTCGAGGGCATCACCTACTGCGACTATGGTGCGGAAAAGCTTGTCTGCAAACCAGACCAGAAGATGTACTTGAAGGCAGAGAGGGAGGCGGGAGCCGCCTCCTCAGAAGAGTGTTACTTCGTTGGTGAGTAAGCTTGGCTCTCAACCTCGATTAAGCTATGTTATGCGGTTGAACGATTTTTGGGTTTCTAACGACTGTTTCCGCAGACGACTCGCATCTTAACTGTCGTCATGCCCAGGCTCACAATTGGACCACCATTCACTTTGTCGAGCCGACCCTACCGGCGCCAGAGACCCGGGCGTCCAAGTACCAAATCGCCGATCTCGAGGAGATTCGGACGCTGTTCCCGCAGTTCTTCAAGGCGACGACGAACTAGGCGCCTGTCCGTATAGAGTACGAGAGTAAATACCTTAATAGACATATATACATAAAGTAACAGCGTAAATATTATTTATTGTGTGTGTAAATGTGAAATGCATCCTATCATATTCGATTAACGTGGCAAGCACAATTATGCGCCAAAAGAGGCGAAGAAGTAAGTACCATGCAGGACGCTTGCCCCGAACCGTGGGAGCGACCTCTACATTTGCATCATCAACGGCGATCAGGCCGGCAGTTAACGCACGCTCAGGGTCTTTTGTGGCTGCCATCCATTCAGCCGACGACCAGAAGAAAGGACGATGTGGCCAGACTCGTCTCAGGGATGTTTTGGACACGGATCCCTGCCCCGTCCCAGCGTAAGGAAAAGATACGACAGACCCTGGCCTATATCAGTGACCGGGTATGCAGACTTATCTCACCGTCCAACAAGCAGGTCGCACGGCGTAGTCTCCCTATCCGCCTGCCTGCCTGTCTGTCTATTCTGTCTGCTTGCATGCAGTGCTGTTGTACGTATACTCCGGCCACGGCAACTTCTCCGTAGATAACTCGGGCAGTCGATGATGTCTGCCCGTACCATGGACGGCGCAAACACTGAATGACATCAACGACTCAACGCAGCTTCATCTTTTCTTGGTCCCTGTGGCTGTACCGTATTTCTGGCTCCTCTTAGCGTCAAAGTCGTGCATCTTCTTGCTCTGTCGGCTTCCTTCAAAAAGCTGGAGCTGAAGCCGTCTTTCTCTTGATCGGTTTCTCGTCTCTTTTCTTTTCTTTTCTTCCCTCACCCTATCCTCTCTCGGCTCCATCTTTCCACGTACTTCGTACTGCCCAAGCACACTACCAAGTCCCTCCTATATTGCTTTTTCCTCCTCTCTCACCCTCTGTCTCTCTCTGCCTCTCTGTGTCTTATGCTCCAGCCTGGGTTCCTGGATTTTCCAACTCTCAGCCTGAAGTCTCGCTCGTCCTGCCACCTTGTCACATCCACCTCCATCTTCACAGCCCGCTGTCCCCATCCGCCCTTTCCACCCTCTTCCACCTTCTCTCTTCTCCCTCTTCTCTCTTTCTTCCCACCTTCTTGTCACTTTCTCACCTTCTTGTCGTCTTCTTCCTCCTTCTTCTTCGTCGTCTTCCTTCATCTTTAACTGCTTACTCACATCTTATATAATCCTCTCACGTGTCTTACACGCTATCCCCTTCCAGGACTAGCGCTGGCAGAAAAGAAGGCTCTCCCCCCCAAAAAGAAGAAAGAGAAGCGTCGCGCCCACCCACCGCCTTCCCTTTTCTCTCGTCTTTTTTTTCGCTTTTTTCCCTCTTTTTTCCTCGTCCTCAGCTTCACTTTTACCTCTTTCGGACCGTCTCGACCTCTCAACCTCGACCTCATCTTCCTCCTCCTCCTCCTCCTCTCTTTTTTCCACCTCCCTCTCTCCTCTCTCTCTCTCTCCATTCTCTTTTGCTTGTTGCATCTTGCGTCTTCGTCTTCGTCTTCGTTTCTTGTGTTGTTGTGTTTAAGCTCTCGTTGCCCTTCGTTCCATTGTACCCCCATTCGTCTCCGTGTATGCCTCCGGTTAGGACTCGCGACCTCTCTTCCACCCTGGCGCCCTAGACGATGCATAAGATTTCCAACTTCACCGGCCAGGCTCGCCATGGCTGGGAACGCATGACGCCCACCTTTGGCATGTCACGGCCTCAGCAGGATGCTCCCAACTCGCAGCAGTACCGCCGTCCCCAGGGCGGCCCCGGCCAGCCACCTCCACAGCAGCCGCATCACCAGCAACACCCCTCCCAGCAGCATCAGCAGCAGCTACCTCTTCAGCAGCAGCAGTCGCAGCAACAACAACAACCGCAACACTCACAGCATCACCCACCATCACAATCTGCCTCTCCGAATCCTACCAGCGGTGCCAGCACCCCCGCCGGAACGGTCATCTCTGCTGCTCCTTCCGTTGAACCGCAGCTGATCAACATCTCTTTTAACATCCCATTCTCCTCAAACCTGCCTGGCCCGGATCCCGCAGACATCCTGCATTCGTCTCCAAACGCCTTCCAGCGATGGACTTTCCCGGAGGGAACACCAGAGGGGACTCCTACCCACCGTCTGCCAGTCCATACACAGCATGTCGACTCGCTGCGTAAACTGTGCCGTCAGATGTGCGAGAGCGGTGGCGGCCGCATCGAGGCTACCGTCACCTCGTCAGAGCCCAAGATGGCCCTCTCCCATGCAGCGACGTCACCACGGACTCGTCACCAACGTCTGTATCTCGGGAGAAGCGGATCTCGTACGGCAAATGAAGACCAGGATATACAGGGAAAACGCCCCATTTGTTTCTTGGTAGGTAGTCCTGCTGCACGCATTCTTGATCTACACACAAATACTAATTGGTTATTCTAGCGGAGCTTGACCATTGATGTCGATGTCGACCTCCTCCTGCAGAAGGAGACCGATTCAGTCCGCAAGATCGTGCTCGAACACATCGACATATTGGCGGGCTACACCGGAGCGGATATCTTCTTGCTTAGTCCCAAAATTGTCGATGCTGACAACGCTCTCAGCTCATCTTACGGCTACTCTGCTGACGGCGGGTTGAATCGACGATTCAGAATCGCCATCTACAGTGACGCAGAGAGTGCTGAGCACGCCAAGTCAAGGGTTCTGATCATGATCGATCAAGTCGTACGTTTCACCCTCCCCACTCATTCCTTCATTATTTCTCGTGTGTCGTTATTTTCTGACTTTGGGTATAGCTTAAACGCCGTGTTGATGCTGTAAGACTCGAATTGAGTACCCACTTCCTTGTCTGTGGCCGCACACGCAAGAACGTTAAGATGATTGAAGCCACTACAAACACGGCTATCTATTTTCCACCGCCATTCCCCCGTGTATACGGCTACATGCCTCCAGGTGCAACCAGACGCTGCGAGGACGAAGTGTACATCACTGGAGAAAACCAAGAGGACATCAACCTTGTTAAACAGAAACTACGCGATCTAGTCGCTGTCCTCAAGATCTACGTCAAAGAGGCCATCATCCACCCGGAAAAAGTCGACAGCATTATCCTCGAGCGCCTAGACAAGATTCAGAAGGTCATGGAGGCAAACGGGTGTTTCGTTCTGCTTCCCCAGCTAGGCAGCGGTGTTAGTTCTATTCGTGTTCAGGGAACAGATGTCCTACATGTCGAGCGTACCATCCGTGAGCTTATGAATGTCGTAAGTTATCTGTCTATGTATATGTTGGCATGGAGCGTCATTAACAATTCTAGGCTGGCCAATTTTACAGCGCTACCTGGTGGCTCATGGCAGACAATCCGCAAATGAGGACACCATCCCCAGCAGACATCAGAACAATGCTTTCGGACATTTGTGCAAACTCTGGTGCGGACGTAACTTTCGACAATCTAACATTCCATATCCACGGCTCAGACGATTCTGTCAAGGCTGCTATGATGGTCATTCATCAAATTCCCTTCGTCAAGCGGTCCCCGCACCAGATGAAAGTCAAGATTGAGCTTGCCAACGAACACAAGGAGTTCGTGAGCGGAAAGAAGAATGGCAAGATTAACAAAATCATGAGCCAAAGTAAGTACTTTATTCTATGGTCGAAGATATTATATATACTTATAAATTCTCTCCACTCCGATACTAACGCTTTTTACAGTCGTAGGAAACGTCCAGATCATCTTTGACGGCTTCAATGAGTACAACTTCTATATTGATGTTTGTGCCAACGATTATGAAGCCGTTAAACAAGGTCTCCACCTTGTCGAGCAAGAGATGCCAGCATCCATCTCCTTCCATGTTCCAGATCAATACCACAAGCGTATTATCGGTATTGGTGGCCAACATATCCAGCGTGTCATGAAGAAATATTCTGTCTTCGTCAAATTTTCCAATGCTATGGACAGAGGCGGAGCTGGAAAAGATGACGACGATGGCCGAGTCGAGAACGTTATCTGCCGTACCCCAGCTAGGAACGCACAGAATCTCGAACTAGTCAAACAGGAAATTATGGACATGGTTGAGAAAGTCGTGAGTCGTCCTCATATAGACACTACAACTCAGGGATGATTTTGCTCATGTCCTCTTTGAACGACTCCTAGGATGCCGAGTTCGTCTCGGAGACCGTCGTCGTCAACCGTCTTTACCATCGGAATTTGGTTTCAAGGATGAAGGATCTTGATGAGTTAGAGAAGAAATGGAATTGCAAGATTGACTTTCCAAGCACAGAAACTGCCAGCGATTTAGTTACTATCTCTGGTCCAGAATATCAAGTGCCCCAGGCCGTTGATGCGTTGTTGGTATGTCTTATTCAGCTCTTCCTCCATTTCGGCGTTTTCTTCCAATCATCTGCTAATATGCTTTATAGGGAATGGTCCCGGTCAGCCATTCTATGGTTTTCGGCGTCTCCGATCAACTTCGATCATTCTTCCTTACGCCCGAATTCTCGGAAGTTATATGCCGAAATCTACAAGAACAATATGAAATTACTCTTTCCGTAGGAACAGCAACGAGTCAAGCCATTATTGACCCGGAGAACGCGGAGCCTCTTACCGAAGATACTCTCGACATGAACTTCACCCGTAACAATGCTGGTGGTGTCAAAGACGCTGTTGATTTCCTCATTTCTCGCCTTGTTCCTCACGGTCTAGACGCCACGACCGTCAAGGGTAGCATTCCCCGGCCTAAATCCGATTCTTTCGAGGACTCACTCCCATTTTTTGATTCCAAACTCCTCCAACATGCTCCTCCCCCGCTTGTCACGGACTCTCCTATTCGTGCTAACTTTGCCACTGACGACTCTGCGGACCGTGGCTCCATCTTTGGACGTCTTCGAAAACCAGGCTCTATCGCTTCCTTCTCCTCGCTCATCGGCCGAAAGAATCAATCTTCATCTCCCGGTTCACTGTTCAAGCATGCCTCTAGCAATGCTTCCAAGGCTTCTCTTGTCTCCATGGAATCTCGAGATAGTGGCTACCGTAACCCTTGGAATGACTCTGGTGTCAATCTAGCAAAGGAAGATCTACTCACTCCATCCGGTAACGGTTGGCCCACTCGATTTGACAATAAGTTTCCCTTCGGGACAGGCTCTGGATCCGTGTCTGCAGGCGATATGACACCAAGACATGACTTACGTGCTTCCTTCGACAGTGGACGACCCAGCACTTCCAATTCTTACTCTGCTCCTATTGGTCCCCCTCGCTAAGCAATCAGTTCTCTCCCATGAAACCGCATCCTTTATACATCATGAAATGACGGAAGATAAGGCCGAAAATCTATTTATACCCCCCACCCCAGTCACCAATGATACCGAAAAAAGAACACCGTTGAATGAGTTTTATTTCCCCCTTTCAAAAAGTCGTCGACACTATACTTCCAATGAACTCTTGGTCGATCCAACTGTTCCTTTTCTTGCTTAACACCGTGGGGAGAATTCCTCATTTCTGAAGTTACTTTTTTTGGTAGGAGCTTCTCCTGTTTCCATTTACTATACCATGTCTCATCTTTCTTGTTCTCTGTCTTGTTTCATCGGATACCCCCACCCCGCTCTCGCTTACTTATATCAAACAATTATATCTTCCTCTCGGTGTTCATGTTTCATGTTTCTTTAAAGGGTTTCTGTTCCTATACCTCTGTTTTCTCTAACTCTTATACCTCTTGTGTTTTCCTCTCCTTTTTTCAACTTGCTTTCCGCGAGTCATCTATACGACATGATACCACACATCAAAGCTGTCTGCTTTACACAATGAAGTATAAACAAGGAATCCCTCTATACAAGTCTAACGAATTCAAGAAAAGAAAAAACCAGGCTGAATTATCATTATAAATTATCTTCTATGTACTTGTTATGCTAGGCTTAAATTCTCTAACGTCGAAAGTCCATATATGTATAACGGACATATACTTACGACATGGTTTGGTATTACTAGATTATCTATATAACGCCTAATTAGCATAGAGGATAAGATATTCAGTTCCCGCCGAACTTTCCTTGCATTCTATTTGAGTCCTTACTCGTCTGTAAATGTTATCCGCCGAGTGGGCAGGAATAAGGTCGGCAGTCCGGGGGCTACTTACAGTTGTATCTAGGACCAACATGCCGATGCCCTTTCTCCAGTACCATAGGCTGACTGTAAGTTATGGCAGCCCAATGCATAAAAAGTACAGGAGACTCACACGAAGCACGAAGGAACTCGACGCTCATAGACATAGATAGTTTCCCAGTGAACATGCTAAGCACTAGCTGTAGCTGTAGCTGTAGCTGTAGCTGTAGTTGTAGTTGTAGTTATATACCCAAAATCAAATAAACAGCCATTATCTAAATTACTTCTCCCCGTTCTTGATCTCTCATGTAGAAATAAACAAGGAGCTCTCACACAGCAATTGGTAGTTGGAAAACAGGAAGAACGTAGGAAATACATATAATTAGACACACGATATAAGACCAAGGCCAGCTAAATATTGTCGTAAACCAAGACACGAGGCAGAACCAATTGATAAATGAAGAGGAAAAAAAGAAAAGATGAATAGGAAAACAACAAGAGAATAGAAATGATGTACGGTTCGAAAGTTTATTAGGAGTAAATATTGCATGAAGTCAGAGGGGGGAAATAAAACAGGCTTAGAAATCTGTGAAATTTGGAAGATGAAGCCAACATTGTGCTCGTAAAGATGGGAATGGAGACAACAACACCTGCTCCAGTTCTCACTTTTTTGGGTTAATTAATTGAGTTTATTTTGCATTTTTTTAAAGTTGGCCCGAAAGAACTGCTTCGGTAGCTGTTGAGTTGAAAGTTAGTATCTGAGGTCAAAAAGTTGGATTAAAGATTGAAGGTAAAGATGTGGATAACATACCAGAATTAATGTACGCCCGCTTTGCATCTAGGTTGACGTTAAACCTACGTTCTAACTCAAGTTTCACACTCTTTTTCGTCACGGTCATCAAGTCTGCGGTACGGAGGATATCTCTGATTTCAGCAAGGAGGGAGTCATCATTTGGTAGGGCGGAAAGATCCGCCATCTCGACGTCTGAGCCTCGGCCAAGCAGCTCTGTGGCGGACATGGAGAGGCGAGAGCTGTAGCGGTTGTTGAGATCTATCTGAGATACAGGTCGGGAAGCAGAGTATCCGTATTCAGTACCGGCTGGGTAGTGAGTCTTGGTGGCATATGAATAGCCAGAGACTTCAGATCTGTCATCACCACCAGCATGGGTCTGGGCTTCCCAGAGTTCAGCCTGGTATTCTTCCCACTTCTTTTTGGGGATGGAAGCTGGGTCGAATTTGCCTTCGTCGGAAATGACGACCTTACGGCCCTTCTCACCAGTGACGATACGGGTGTTACCCCAACTGAAATCGTCCATGTGCCAGAAGGCATATAGAGGGAGACCCATGGAGAACACAGGCATGGCGAGAATGTAAATTATCATCCATCCCACCATCTCCCACTTCCTGCGGACAATGAAGATGATAGCCTGAAGACCGTAGATGGCTGCAAGTAGGACAAGCGCTGTCCAGGGGACAGTTCCGCTGTTCAATGCAACGAGGACGATAAGATAGACGATATAGGCAACGGCGACGGGCTGGATGATGGTACTGAGAAGATCGACGAAGACAATAAATCGCATACTGAAGCAGCAGAAACCACAGAGCTGTTGAAGTGGGATCAGTTCGACCAGGTTGTGTACTGTGGAATTGATCCATCGACGACGCTGAGACATGAAGACGGCCCAGGTATCGGGTGCAATGGTCCAGGCGTGGGCGTTGAAAGTGAACTTGGTCTTGTACTTCGAATGATGCTTGAGGAGGAGGGTGGTCAGGTAACGATCCTCACCAAGGTGAAGCAAGTTCTTCATATGCAGAGTATCAACACGAATTTCACCATAAGCATCAACGACTTCCTTGCTGACGAAGAGAGGTTTTCCGGTATCAGCAGCTCTGATTCGATACATGGTGAAACAACCGGGCAAACAAGTGACGGAACCGAACAAACTCTCGAAGGCCTTTGTAAGGTTGTGAGAGATGTAGTATTCGTAGACCTGAATCATAGTAATCATTGAGGCTTTGGCGTTGTTCAAACCAGTCTCTCCACAGAGTGCAATAACGCGTGTATCATGAAGGAATGCTGCTACCATTCGAGTTGCCGAATCAGAGGCCACTGTTGTATCGGCATCGACCTGTAGGATAAACTCGTAGAAGGTGGGGTTGACTCCAATGATGTTACGGATCTGATGATGCATCTCGAGCTCAAGAGGACTGAGAGGAGCATTGTAGTGAACACGGTTCAAGAAGCGCATAACAACCATCTGCGAGTCTCGCTTTCCACGGTTACCAGGTTTCGATACCTCAGATGGCTTTCCGACCTTGACAACAACCAAGAACGGTACAATATGACCCTGTACTTCGTATAGACCGGAGTAGACTTTACCCATGTTGTGCTGTCTCATACCTTCTCCCAAACTCTCGAAGCTGAGTGGCTCTGGATCAATATTCTCCGGAACACCAAAGATGTCAAGAACAATTCGAGGAGTTGGGCGGTCGTTTCCTTGTCCAATAATCATACCGTCACAAACGACAAGGAGAAGCTTGCGTTTATCATCATACTTCATACGAGCCATGGAGTCGATGGCACGGCGCAGAGATTCTTCATCTTCGGTATAGGCAGGAACTTGGCAAATGATGAATTTGTCAATATTCTCGGGGATATTCTTCTTTCCAAACTGCAGAGCAGCCAAGAACTTGAATCCAATGATTGTGGCCAAGAGGACTGAGATGGCAAGAATGAAATACTGAGAGAACAAACATCGGGGGGAAGTTCGAATATCGATTTCACCCGCAAGGTACAAGTTGTCGAGACAAATTTGCATGCTCTTACGCATTCCAGCGCCGATATTCAGCTCCTCGAATTGCTTGGTGATATCCTGTCCAGGGTAGCGTTGGAAAAGGTTAATAACATCGGGATGCATGAAGTCAACATTGACGTCCTTTGGAAGAGTCTGTCCGTCTTTGGCTTTGACTACTCGGCCACCAGTAATATAGGTAGTGACGTCGTATACACGGCTGTGAATATACGCAATGTATTGTGACTGGTCGCCCATTTCTGCCAGCTGCTTTGGCGTGAAACCAATGCGACCCTTGGCGTAATTTTGGCGCAACATTTTCATCTGCTTGAAATACCACCATGGCCTGGAATCCTTGAGGAAAGCACGGAAGTCATGGTACTGGGCATTGGTGTCGGTCTTGCTGATGACGGAGGCTGAGCCGGTACGGTTGGTTGGAGTGTAATCAAGTTGAACAGCATCGTTAATCTTTCCATCCACACCATCACAGAGGGCGGAAACTTGTACCGGGAACAGGTCAGTTGCATCGGTACCGGCGTACTTGACCAAATCCTTTCGGGGAACAATGCTAGGATAATGGGATTTGGCATATTCTCCGAGATCGAAGACCTCACCACGAATGGCAATGAATGCATTTTTACCGGGATCACCGTTATGGGTAGTCAACTCTGCGGCGGAAAAGACGTGTTGTGGAGGGCAAATGAGACCGGGGAAGAAAATGACGAAGAAGACAGCGAAGCCACAAGTGAACCAGATAAGCATGTTGATGGCGAGCTTTTCACGCCAGGCAACACGTATATCCTTTCGTTTCATTCGTCCAACGAACCTGATCAGGAAATCGGGAATAAACCAAGTGAGAAGGTAGACGAGGAACAGCCATCGTTTACGGCTGCCGGAAACAATAACATCTTCCACCTCCACCATTTGCTTCTCATTTCCTTTTTCGGCCATCTGCTCACGGGTTTCCAAGTTCTTGAACATATCTCCCGAGTGGAACGCAGATGCACCAGCTTCAGAACGGGCATCGACATCACGGCTGTTGAAATATCCTCCCTTGGTTTCGTCACCATAAATGTAAGCACCGGGAGTACTGTCTGCTGGGGTAAGAAGTCGGACCTTGGAGTCACCGTATCCGTTGTTACCCATACCACCACTGCCGTCGTCGGTACCGCTTCCATTGAACGCAGGTACAACTCTCTCCCCAACCTTTGCAACATCAGCCCAGCATCGTTCACTCAGGAACACACCGGTACTACCAACGCGGGCTTCGTTGTTAGGCCAACGCTTCTCATCAATGACAAGCTGAGATTTCTCCTTGTCACTTCCAACAATGACGGATTCTTCTTCAGCGAGACCCAAGAACTCAGCGAAGGGTAAGAAGACGGAGAAATCGGCATTACGCAGACGTTGGCTGATTTCTGCGATGCCAAACATCTGTACCTGTGTACGGACACACTTGCTGTCGAACTGATTGGCAATTCGCCGATCATTGGGCTTGAGACAGAAGACGATGTAGGGGTTGACATTTGTAGCAGAGAGGGACTTGTTGATATTATCGAGGGAAGCAAGGAATTGGGCGGCAGCTCCCTGTTTCAGACCAATATCTCCCTTCTTATTATTGTTACTGCCCGATGCAGCCCTTCTGCCACTGCTGGCATCGTCTGTATCTTCATTCTCAGAACTTGGGGCAGCAGGAGCAAACTTAGACACTCTGCTTGTCTTACGGCGAGCCATGCTAGGCATTCGCAGTGGCTTTGAGCTAACTTGGGCCTGCATGATGGCAGATCTCTCCTTTGGATGGTGAATAGTCTGGAGGGCCTCTTGTCCAAACAGATCACGGACGAAGCCGCTCCTGGTGTTGTTGATAAGGTTGAGCAAGTCTCCTGAGATGAGATCTCCATTCTCCTCAATGAGGCCCTTGACAGGGTACTCGACTTCTCCGGCAAAGTGCCTGATGGTGAAAGAAGCAGCGGTGTTTTGAGTGGGGAAGTTGCTGCCGGGCAAGATAGCAGTTGAGCTGCTAACAGAGATTGCGGGATTCTTGTTGTCAAATCTCTTTCTCATACTTTCCAACATCTGCATGTCAGTTCGTCCTCGCTTGGTCTGGTCATCGAGGATGGACAAGAGGCCGTTTCCGTGCTTAAGGAGGCCTCGTACAGCATCGGAGTTGTCGAAGTAGCTTGTGGCTGGAACACTGACTTCCTCAGTCTCCAGCATGTTAGCCTGGCGCTCGAAGAAGTTCTGTAGACAGTACTGATACAAGGACTCGGTGGCGGCATTGTTCAAGAGCTGATCTAGGGTTGAACCGGTGGCAGAGCTCTGGGCAAATCCGGGGAAGTCGACAATGGAGATAGTGTTGGCAACGGCGCTCTCAGCGGCACAAACTCTCTGGTTGATGTTTTCAATAACGTAAGCGACCAGGAGTGCATAGAGGGTTCGCGCGAACTCGTCAGCGTTGGCTCGGGCCCCGGCAGGATCCAACATGACGGTAACTCGTTCACGGTGAATAGTCTTGGTTTTGTTTCCGAGACTAAGTTCCAGGTCGTCGGTGCTCAGTCCCAGGAATGCGGCTACGATGGCCAGGGTATCTTTATTTTTGACAATTGTAACAGTCTCACCACCTTCGTGAGAATATCCGCCACTCTCTTCGGGGGCTGTCCTGGTGGACTGACCAGTCGCGAATTCTAGCTGTCCGAGATGAAGGATACAAGCAAGGACCTGACATATTTCCGCAATATCACTGCGAGGGAACTCCAGTTTGCGGAGAGCAGTCTTGAAATGCTGGAAGCCTTCCGAGTCATTGATTCCGACCTTCATCTGGGTTGGATGGCCGAGGTAGCGCCATCTCTTGTGCATCTCACCGATAGAGGATCGGTTGCCGGCACCACCTCTGACAGCCGTGGGGCTTTCCAATCCTAAGTGAGTTCTCTCGGCAGCGCTGGTACCAGCCAAAAGATAGTAGAGAACATGGAATGAACGTTCTCCGGTAGGGACAGATGCAATACGGCTTCTCTCGAGTCGATGGTCGAGCACCTTTCCACCGATGAGGGTAGGGTTGATAGTGGATGATCCATCGTATTGGAGCTCAAAGTAGAGACCGGCCTTGGAGGCAGTAGGAGTGGTGACAGACTTGGTAGTGGTGAGAGTGTCGAACACAAATGCAGCTAGGGAGAGCTTCGTTGACAGAGGAGTCGACGAAAACGACAGAATAGAGGAGAGAAGGTGTGAACGAAGGGTAGTTTTTCCAGAGCCAGACTCGCCCCTTTTGTACGTGTTAGCAAGATTAGGAAATATAACAACAACTGGAAAGTTAAAAAAATAAAACACTTACAAGAAAACGATGGCCTGATTTTCACCACGGGAACCGAGTCTCGTCCAGGCACGTCTGGCAAGGTCTTCGGCTTCTCCCATGGCACTGCCTTCCTTGCCGCCATCTGGTCCCTTGGTGGACGAGGTGTATGTGTTTAGACATATCAACGCCTGGGAGGAGAGGCGAGCAGTTGGTAGGGAGACATGGAACCTAGACATTCAGTCAGACAGTTGACCTATAGAAGTATATATGTTGATTGATGGGATATGGCTTACCTGCTGGCAAGATGGGCAGCGAGGTGGGTGTCGTTCTGAAGATGTGCCGGTAGGGCAGGAAGGGAAGACTGAGCATGGGTTGGTGTAGCCATGGCTCGTCCTATCTAGCCTCCCCGCTGGAGGGTAACTGGCTCAGCAGCCTAGGAGAAGAGAGAGAGAGAGACGATCTCCCGTGTGTGGTTTGGAACAGAATCGAGCAAGTGACGGCGGCCGTAGGTGTCGTTCAGTCGTCGTGATAATGCGGTGGTTGTCCGGTCGACATGTACGGGAGCACGCAGGCTATGGCTGTTCAATGATGCCCTGTGTCTCTGTGACCACCCACCACACGGCTCAGCAAGCGAGAACTAAAACGAAGGGAATGCAGCTGGACGCGGAGACCAGAGCAGCGGTCAATGGCGAGCAGCGTGAAAGACGGACGGCGGACGACGGTCTTGCTGAGGTCGAGATAGATGGTGGTGGTGGTGTTGGTGTTACAGCAAGCGACGGGAGTTGCGTATGCAGCGAGAGAGCAGAGAGCAAAAACGAGTGAACAACGAACAAACGACAAACAACGAGGTTAAAGCACAAGAAACAGCACGCCAGCAGAAGCGAGTGTCCTTCTTCTCATCGATAACGAAGACGAAGACGAAGCTGGAGAAAGCGAGAGAGAAGCAAAAAGGGAAGAAAAGTCGCCAGCGTTTGACAGGCGGAGGAAGACTTTTTTTCTTTCTTTCCTTGCAAAAGCCCAAAGGGGAAAAGACGTGAAGCTGCGAAGTGAAACATGCGGTCATGGTAATTACGATACAGCGATACACTAAGGGGAAAAGGGACGCAAAAGGGAAGCAAAAGGCAGCCACAAAATTACCAAAGTTACAGAGTTACGCTAGCATCGCCTCGAAAAGACTAAAAATAAATTACAACCTTCTGGCCCGAGCAGCTTTTTTTGCTTCTTCTGCTGGAAAATCTTCTTCTTGCTTTCTGCGTCTGCGCGAACTCAGTCGAAAGAAGAGGGACAAGCAGCAGAGAGCAGGAACAGGCACAGGAACAGGTGAAGATCGGGGAGAGAGCCAAAAAGTAAGGGAGGATGGCAAAAGCTGGCTCCCGCAAAGGTAAAAAGAAAGAAGTACAGACATCGCGTGGCAGGTGGACTGACAGACAGACAGACACAGACAGACAGACCGAAGGCTAACTCTGGGTCCTGTTTCCATATAGGTACATGAAGCAAGCAGCATCAGCCTCCCTGCCTGTCTCTCCCTCTGCCTCTCGCGCTCTTCCAGCTGGCTCGGTTTGACTGGGACGGGGCGGAACCCTGGAGCTTCGTCCCCCACGGTCCTGGCTCGCAACTCCACACAGCAGCCAATTAGGCTCGTACATCCCTCGATGTCGATTCGTGGATCGAGAAGAGCAGCGGCACGATCCTGCGCGGGCTTACGTTCTTCCGCCAGCCTCCAGCGTATATTCCTTTCATTGTGTCTGATGAAAGGGGCTTCGTCGATGGGGATGGCCGAGATGACGGTTCTTCTTCCCTGGCGTGGAGACGGCTCAGCGGTTTGAGAGTGGCTGCCGATGACCAGGCAAACCCTTCAACCGATGCCGGTTCGACGACACGAGAGATTCACGGCCAGAGAGAGGGAGGGAAGGACGAGTCAAGCATGAGACATTGTTTGAGCTGTCTATATTTGAGACATCACAACCTGCGCATCCATCCATCCTCCGTCTCTTCCCCCCAGCCCTCGACTGCTAACTGCGGCCACACCCACACCACACACGGGCGCCAATCGCCACCGCTGGCTTTTCACGACTAATGCACTATGCGAACTATTATTATTTTCCCGCTGATCTCGAGCATCAGATAGTAGTCCCTGGCAGCTTTCCCCGTACAAGACAGACTCGATCTGTACATCATCAACACCAACATCATCCGTAATCCGATCAAATGGTCCTAGCACGACTTTGTACGATCTCTGTGCCGTGGTGGCTGTGAAGACAGACAGACACCTCGCACAGAGAATGCCGTTGTGAACCACCCAGACACAGAAGACACACAGAAGGCACACAGAAGACACAGACAGACACATACTCTGTACACTGCCCGTCGCCTAGCAGGACCAGAGCCTTGCCACATCCTCACATGCTGCATGGATTCCTCAACCTCTGCCTCTCCCTCTCCAGCGCTTGCCTTACCCTTAGCGACTCCGTAAATAATAACGAATAATAATCGGCATAAGCAGCAAGAAGCAACGAAAAGGGTTATGTAATGGCGTGAATGCCCTGTCCCGTCTCGTAATATTACTTACCGTACGCCTGCCTTACCTGAAAAACGAAGGTGAAACAAACAACTTCGACTTTTCTTCTTCTTCTGCGTCTTCGTCTTTTCTGCGTCTTCACGCTGTCCATTGAATTTTCCTCCCTCTGCTCTTCTTCCCTGAGCTTTTCCCTCTTCTCTCGCTCTATCGTTTCTTCGTCGTTCGCTTGTTGTTAGTTGTTTTTTCTACTCTCTCTTTGCGTGCTGTCTTTCTATGCTGCGTCGTCTGGGGTAGTCGACAGCCAGCTCGCTGCTGGAAACCAAAGACGCCCCTGCGAGAAGGCCAGGAAAGGGGACAGACACGCCCATTCTTAATTTATCAGAGCGACAGAGCGTTAATACGGACACATTACCAAAAGAATATATTTCCATCTCTCGTTTGGATGTCACAGATCTAAGAGCTCGTGGAGACCGGCGCTGTTGTCTCAAAACATCAGGATATATCAATACACATACATCCATTGACTGACTCGACCACCGCACCGCGGGTTTCGCAGCCATGGCGAACCGAATGTCCATCTACTCGTCCCTCTCGTCGGACCCTCGCTCGGCTGCCCAGCAGACTACCCAGGTTTCGACAACGACGCTGCTGAATGCCCTCCATACTTCGTACGCCTCGGCACAGGGATACCAGCTCGAGGCCGGCACCAGCCTGGCCGTCAACACATGGCTCACCACCACAACTCCTGGGCCTAACGGGGAGGCTGGCGGGACACTGGACTTGAGCCTGGGCAGGAAGGCATGGGAGCATGCTCGACGAAGAGCTGAAGATGGCTGCATCGTTCTATGGTAGGTTTTCATCATTGCTTTGCTTCCCAGTTTGTTGTTTTGAGTCTCCACAGAAAACTGACAAGATGGATGATTAGCACTTCCCACCAGTCTTCTCCCTCTCTACTCTTTCCCATGCTAGGATCTCTACCCCTATCTACACCCGAAATCACATATACCGCCATATCTGCCATCCGTCCCTTTGTCTCTCAGGTTACTCCATACAACCCCACAGCCCTTCAGTACTCTGCCTTTGCAGTCTCCTACACCTTTACCCTGACCGGCCGTGTTACTGAAGTGCAGCTGTCAGTGTCGAACTCTGGCATCAACGCTTCTCATGGCCTCTTCAAAGTCCCTGCCGAAGCAGGCTACCGGGCATTCGATGTCTTCTACTACCTCATTACCTCCTCTTCCACCCCAGCTGAGCGAGAGTTCCTCGGTATCTCGGATCCTTCTGCCTGTGCCTTGCTTAACAAGACCGGCACATTCGATCCACCATCGTATCTTCCCACAGCCGACGATGCTGCCGCCGCTGAGGACTTCCGCAACTGCTTAAAAGCCATTGGAATCAAGGGTGCTGCCCAGCGGAATCTCCTCTCTGTCTTGGCCGCCTTGCTTAAACTTGGAAATGCCATGGGCCTGTTGGTCGACCAGGAGGAGATTGAGGATGTCTGCGAGGATGTTGGAGGTCTCCTGAATATTGACCCACTCATCCTTCTTAAGAACTTCAACACAGATGAACGTGAAGCCTTGATGGCTGGCATTTACGATGCCTTGCTCGACTGGATCATTGCCAGGGCAAACGAGGCCATACATAACGAGATTGTCTCAACCCAAGAAAACGGTTCTAGTGACGGAGGACGCCAGGACGAGTCCGCTGATACAGTTGGCCTTACGGTCGTGGAAATCCCAGATCCCGCACTTGGAAAAGCAATTGCCCTGAGAGGTGCATTCGACGACACCGTAGGCATCAATGCCGAGATCAAGGAGGATGGCGTTGAAGTTGTCAGCCCAGGCCATTCAGTCCTTAGCGAAATGAATGCCGCTAAAGCTGAGGTAGGAGTACACCTGGGAATGACCGATAACTCTGCTTCCCGAGAGAGAGACTACTTCAACGACAAGGTTGACGGAGTCTTGGAGAAAATCGGTGTCGAAGTTGAGCCTGGCTGTTTCTTCCGTCAGCTTATATACCCTGTTCCAGGACAAGCTGTGAGATATGGACGGACCAAGCGTTTCGACCTAGTCGACACCCTTGGAAGCAGCAGAGTCTGGTACCATCTTTCTATCCACCCAACGGATGATCTTCCAGCCGCTCTTGCTTCACTCCCATCTGCTACCTCTGCCTGGTCTGCTGGAACCGTTTCCCGTCAACTTCGTGCATGGAGACTTCCAGAACTCGCAAACCGCCGAAACAAGCATCTAGATTTCACTGCAGACTTTGATGTAGAAGAGTTCGTTATCAGATACGCACCTCTCGGCTGCCAGGAAGGAAAAGATGGCGTTGAGAACTGGATCCTTGAGCGGGGCTGGAGCAACGGTGATGTAGTTGTTGGAAAGGAACGCATCTGGATGAGAGAAAGCGCCTGGTGGGAAGCTGAGTCCATGCTTGACCTTATTCCTCAGCAGCAAGCAGCTGCCAATCCATTCAACCCAGGAATGGCCAGCAACTTTGATCCTGGCTACACACCTAGCCCACAGGGTCTGAATCCCGCCATGAACCAGAGCGGTTTTTTCACTGCTGATGGTATGAGCATTCAAGGCAGCCATGAACACCTCGTCAACAGACAAGGTCCTGGGACAATTGCTGGTACGGTAGCCACCAACCCAGGTGTTGCCCAGTCAGTAGCACCCACCATGAACAGAGCTTCTAGAAACATTGGAGATTACGGTCTCGGGTCCAAGGGAGACGACATCAAGTACGATGACACGTACTATGACGAAACCCTTGGTCGATATGTCGGCCAGGTTGACCCTGAATTCGCAGAGCCAAAGAGTATTGAACATGAATCTATTACCTTCGGCCGTCGGGTCTGGGTTGGATTTGTATGGGCTCTTACCTTCTGGATTCCATCCCCTCTTCTCCGTTTTGTTGGACGTATGAAGAGACCGGATGTCCGTATGGCCTGGAGAGAAAAGGTCGTTCTCGTTGCTTTGATTCTCCTTCTGAACGCTATCATTGTCTTCTTCATCATCGAATTCGGAAACCTGATTTGCCCTGGTAGAGACAAAGTCTGGGACAGCAGGGAAGTGTCTTTCCATCAAGGAGAGGATGACTTCTTCGTCAGTATCCGAGGCAGTGTCTATGATATCAGCAAATTCGCCAAAACTCCCCATACACAGGGTCGAAAGTACCCAACGGACAGGGAGTCTATGCAGCCCTTTGCTGGCCAGAACCTCGATGCCTATTTCCCCATCCCCCTGCCGCTTGCTTGTCCTGGTTTTGGTATCAAGCCGGAAATTCAGCTCATTCCCAACAACACTGATACTATCCAGAACAGCATTGCAATTCACAAATCCGGAAAAACTGTTGTCACTGATCCAACGATAAAGACTCATGAGGACGACTGGTATCCCCGCGTCTTCCAGCCTGCTATTAAAGAATATTACAAGGGTAACCTAGTTTGGTCGAGAAAGAACGTCACAGCACAAGCGAAGGAATTCGACAGGAAATGGGTCATCATCAATGAAAAAGTATACGACTTGACTGATTACTTCAATAGCATTGATAAGATGGATGGTTATCAGGGCTATGACTTCTTGCCATCTGTCGTCACAGACCTGTTCAAGAAAGAAGCTGGAACTGATGTTACGAGCCTATGGGGTGATACCACTGATTTCAAGAACAGCATGAACTGTTTGAACAACCAGTTCTATGTTGGCACGACCGATTTCCGTGAGACTCCAGTATGCCAGGTGAACAAATATATCCTTTTGGCCTTTACCATCATCATTGGTGCCGTCATTGTCATTAAATTCTTGGCCGCCCTACAACTTGGCACTAAACGACGACCTGCCATGCAAGATAAATTCGTTATCTGCCAGGTTCCCGCATACACTGAGGGAGAGGACCAACTCCGCAAAGCCATTGACTCGCTAACTGCCCTCCAATACGATAACAAGCGAAAGCTCATTTTCGTTGTCTGTGACGGTATGATCGTTGGTGGTGGTAACGACAGGCCTACTCCCAAGATCGTACTTGATATCCTCGGTGTTGACCCCAAGATCGACCCTCCTGCTCTCCCATTCAAATCTGTGGGCGAAGGAAGTGACCAGCTCAACTATGGAAAGGTATACTCTGGACTGTACGAGTACGAAGGCAACGTGGTCCCTTACATTGTCGTTGTTAAAGTTGGCAAGGAATCCGAGCAATCCAAGAGCAAGCCTGGAAACCGTGGAAAGCGTGATTCTCAGGTCCTGCTTCTTAGATTCCTTAACCGTGTCCATCACCGTGCTCACATGTCGCCTCTTGAATTGGAAATGTTCCATCAAATCAACAACGTTATTGGTGTAGATCCCGAACTTTACGAATACCTTCTCATGGTTGATGCCGATACAAGTGTCAGAGAAGACTCTCTTAACCGCTTGGTTGCAAGTTGTGCAAACGATGCGAAGATTGCCGGTATCTGTGGTGAAACCAGTTTGCAGAATGAGGAACGAAGTTGGTGGACTATGATTCAAGTCTACGAATATTACATTTCCCATCACTTGGCTAAAGCCTTCGAGTCTCTTTTCGGCAGCGTCACCTGTCTTCCTGGATGGTAAGGACCCTTCCACTAGCAAATGCATCAAAGTGAATAAACTAGCTAACCTTTGTACCAGTTTCTCTATGTACCGACTTCGTACCCAAGATAAGGGCCGTCCATTGATCATTTCCGAAAAGGTCATTAGCGAGTATGCTGATGTCCGTGTTGATACCCTGCATCAAAAGAACCTGTTGTCTCTTGGAGAAGATCGTTTCCTTACCACTCTGATGACCAAACACTTCCCTCATATGTCTTACAAGTTCATCCCAGATGCATATGCCAGCACTGCTGCTCCAGAAACATGGCAGGTTCTTATGTCCCAGAGACGCCGTTGGATTAACTCCACCATCCACAATTTGGCTGAGCTTATGCTCCTCAAGGACCTTTGCGGATTCTGCTGCTTCAGTATGAGATTCGTCGTGTTTATTGACTTGTTCGGAACTCTCATTCTCCCTGCCACAACTGTCTACATTGGATACCTTATCTACCTCGTTGCCACCCATAAGGGACAGTTCCCATTGTTTTCTATCATTTTGCTTGCCGCTGTATACGGTCTGCAAGCCATTATCTTCATCATCAAACGTCAATGGCAGCACATCGGTTGGATGATCATCTATTTGATGGCATTCCCCTTCTACAGTTTCATCCTGCCCCTATACTCCTTCTGGCACCAAGACAACTTCACATGGGGTAACACTCGTATTGTCATTGGAGAGAAAGGAGACCGGAAGGTTGTTGCCATCGAAGACGAGCCATTCGACCCTAAGAGCATTCCTCTCCAGAGATGGGACACCTACGCCCTTATCCACAACCTCCCCGGCCGCCGTGGCAACCCCAACGCGCAAGAGAAGGGTGGCTTGCCCGGTTACAATGACGAATCTGCAGTTGAGATGGATGACATGCAGTCGATGTACTCATCTGTGAAGCCGGCATCGACGATACTGACTGGTTTCCCTAACCAGGGTGTCCAACAGACTCCCTATGTTCTTCCTCACTCTCCAAACCCATACAGCAACCTGCCAGGAAACAGGAGCTCCCACATGTCTCACCTTACTCACTACACCGACCAGCCTCAGATGGGTAACCGAGCATCCCAACATCTGTCAGTCAGCAACTTGAGCCATTACCAAGACAACCCAGTCAATGGCAGCCGCCTCAGTGGCTTCGGTGTACCGGGTTCTGAGAACTTCGCTCCATCCCAACGCCATAGCATGCGAAGTCCCATGCCACGACCACCCAGCACCCTGGTAGACTTCAGGAACGCTCCTGGACACGGCCCTGATGAAGCAACTATAACTGCTGCTATCCAAGCATGCCTTGGAGAGGTAGACCTCGACACCGTCACGAAGAAACAAGGTATGTAAAATATACACTTCAAATGAGACTATACCTAGCAACGAATTGTTACTAACCTGTTTACTTAGTCCGTGCTCTTGTTGAACAACGACTACAGACGACCTTGACCGGGGAAAAGAAGGCCTTCCTCGACCGCCAAATTGATAACGAACTCGCCAATATGTGATTGCATTGAGGTTTCCTCGTGTTCCACATACAAGTTTTTCCCTTCCTACTTATTTCCCTTTTAATCCTTGCTGGCTGGGAGTAGCTGCAAATATTCTCTTACCAATTTAATACGACGATACACCATTCCATTCGCATCGCATTTTCGGCCCCTCTAGTTTTGATACACGGATCTGACAGTATTTACGAAGCCGGATGTCCACCTCAGATGTGCTTTTTGCCCCCTCCGAACCCCCCGTTTAAACAGCCTCTTGTCTCTCTCCCCTTGTCTTTCTTGATGTATATTCGTTGTCTGATTTTGTTTCTTTTCATTTTGGGTGACGGTTTGTTTTCAATCATGTAACATGGGTATTCACTCTAATCTCCTACCGATAATATCCTAGCAACCGAGTGAAGCGATATTTCTTTGTTGAGCGAACAAGAATAAAACGAGTACACTACACTACTATCTAATTTATTTGAGCGCGAATGTACCTTTTCCTTCCTTTGCCTTTCTGTGGTTTCACAGCGTTTGGCCCGCCTAGCGTTCAATTCCGAGAATACATGCACGATATTGGACGACTCAGCCTACCTCCTCTCTCGTAGATATCGAATCCCGAGTCATCTGGCCTTTTTAAAGCTTCCAAACGCCCGTACTCTCGGATCCTTCTTGCAGATCTCTGGCTTTGGTGGGAGGAGCCTACCTAACCCCAGACGCAAGTAGACGCCCTACAGAGTATATCGAGCATCGAGACTGGGTCCGAGTAAACTGCCGGCTCCATTCACTATCGCAGCCTATCCTCGGCTTGTTCTCTTCGATGTGGAGTTAGTTGATACTATCTGCGCAAACTCCAGTTTACTCGGTACTAACTCCAGGCTATTCATATATTATTGCGCCTAGTCAGGGCAATTATCTGACAGACTCGATCTTTCTTCAAGCATTAATTCATCAGTCGCGATTGATGCTGTTTACGGCTGACTTGTTCGTTTGACTATAAGAACGGCGCAAAGCCCACCAAATCTCTCGGCTTAACTATTTCCATCTGCAGTTTTTTTCATAACCTAACTTGACTGCTTTAATAACTGCTGGTTGATTGCATCAACGGTCATACACGGTGTAATTACAGCGCAAAGATGTAAGGAATATATACCAATATTCATTGGCATGGAATACTTTTCTGACATATGGGCTTAAATAGGGCTTACACAACGTCATACGCAATGCTGGAGGCGCTGTGGGATGTAAGTCACCTCACAATGTGGGCTATTAATTATGGAAAAGCCACGCCTTTTTATTTGACCTTGATACTGATATCTGTATACCAGGCCGGAGTTCGATATGTGTTTGCAAATCTTGGTTCCGACCATCCTGGCATAATGGAAGCCATCATCAAGGGCCACAGGGAACGAAAGGATCGATTCCCGAAGATTATAACATGTCCCCACGAGGTGAGGCTCAGTCCATGCTGCCATGTGAACGTCCATCTTTTAGGATCGACGGTAACTAACAATAATGAGATGTAGATGGTGGCAATGTCAATGGCGGATGGCTATGCCCGTGTTACCGGGACCCCCCAGTGCGTGCTAATCCACGTTGATGTAGGGACTCAGGGGCTAGGTCCTGCTGTTCACAATGCCTCTGTTGGCCGTACGCCCGTTTTCATCTTCGCTGGCCTGTCACCTTTCACTCAGGAGGGAGAACTTCGAGGATCCAGATCGGAGTTTATTCACTGGCTTCAGGATGTTCCGGACCAGAAGCAGATTGTGGCTCAATATTGCCGATATACTGCTGAATTAAAAACCGGGAAGAATGTCAAACAAATGGTAAACAGGGCACTTCAATTTGCTACCAGCGCGCCAAAGGGTCCAGTATACCTCGTTGCAGGAAGAGAGGTGCTAGAAGAAGAACTTGAGCCATACTCGCTAGATCAGAAGCTATGGTCTCCTATTTTGTCCTCTGCTCTACCACCCGATGCAGTAGAGAATCTATCAACACGCTTGGTCAATGCCAAAAACCCGCTCGTGGTAGTAGGATATACTGGCCGTAACGAAAAGGGAATTACTGAGCTAGTGAAACTGGCAGAGCTAGTGAGAGGACTTCGTGTGCTTGATACTGCTCTGTGTGAGATGTGTTTCCCAGCAGATCACACTGCCTATGTGGGCGGGAGCGATGCTAAAGACGCTGTCACTTCCGCAGATGTCATACTGGTAGTCGACTGTGACGTACCCTGGATTCATACACAATGTCGGCCTGCTTCCGATGCATCTATATACCACATTGACGTTGACCCGCTGAAGAACCAGATGCCTCTCTTTTATATCAATTCCCAGGCAACTTACCGTGCAGACTCAGCCATTGCTTTTGGACAACTTTACCAACATATCTCAAGCTCAGCAGGACTTATGGAGACTCTAAAAACGCCAGAATATAAGTCTCGTTACACTCGGTTAGAAGATATCCACAAGGCTCGGATGCAATCATTGACGGAAATAGAAGCCACACCTTCTGGTGTTGATGCACCATTGAACATACCATATGTGATATCACAAGCCCGCCAGGCTTGTCCAATAGACACTATATGGTGTGTTGAAGCTGTTTCCAACTCTGGTGTAGTGGCACAACACTTGCGAGCAACCTTGCCAGGCTCCTGGATTAACAGCGGAGGCGGCGGTCTGGGGTGGTCCGGCGGCGCCGCGTTGGGTATCAAACTGGCCACAGACGACAGAAACGGCGGCAAGGGCCAAGGAAAGTTCGTCTGCCAGATCGTTGGCGACGGTACCTATTTGTTCAGCGTCCCAAGCTCTGTCTACTGGATTGCTCGTCGATATGAAATACCGGTGTTGACTATCGTGCTGAACAATAGAGGGTGGAATGCACCTCGTAACAGCCTTACTCTAGTTCATCCTCAAGGAGAAGGATCTCAACTAACGAACGAAGAGTTGAATATATCATTTGCTCCTACACCGGACTATGCTGGCATTGCTAAGGCTGCCGCGGGAGGCAAGTTGTGGGCTGACAGGGCTGGAAGTGTAGAAGAGCTGGCTAAGAAGCTACCGGAGGCCATCAAAGCTGTTATGAGTGGTACAGGGGCTGTACTCGAAGCACAGCTGAACGGCAGAGAAGGGGCTTATACTGAAAACTAAACTAATCATATAACTTACTTTGTTTATTTATACTATCTAAAGCCTGAGAATGATAGAACGCAGCTGTGATGTCTTGTTATTTATCGTCTCTCAGCCGAATATAAATCTTTTCCAGTTCTCAGCAAGTATCCGAGTACCCTTTTCTAACGACCAGCCGCGAACATCACACACCTGTCTAACAATCTGCTCCAGTAAATCATCCATCCGCTGGCCAGCACAATGAATATCACTTTCAACCAATATCCTGTCCTCCGGTAGCGCACTAATCACACTTGAAGACTTTACATTCGAGCCATCAGGGAAATTGATCACTGCCGAGAAAGAAAAGTATGCATCTAGAGGAACCTTCGGATGGAAGAATTGGGATAGCGGGTCTACCGGGCCCGAGTAAGAATGCATGCATATTCGGGGTGGGAAGGGCTTAGGCTTATCCTTCGATCTGCCCGATGGACTACCTTCATCTGACGTTGTTGGAGATATATCTTCACCCTCATGAGCTCGGGGTGCGCTTGAACTCCTCTTCCGTTGTCGATTGGATATGACCTTCTTTTCATGCCCGGCCCAAAGACCCTGTAGCACTTCGATGGTTGCTCCATGCGCTTGAACGCTATGCAGGGAGACAGGTCGTTGTAACTCGCCTGCTAACCGCAGCTGGGCTCTGAGTATGGCTCGCTGGTGCTCCATCTTGACACGGTACGGCGAGAGTGCTCTTCCGCCTCTTGTGCCAGGGGTAATAGATGGATCAGACGAAGCCGTGTTCTCCTCCACATCGCCTGTAGCTGAGCTCCATGCTTTTGGTATTCGGAATGACTTGTCCAGCCCAATCTCGCCGACAAGGGCATGCGGATGTCTCTGTAGTCTCTCTCTAGTCCTTGATATCAGCTCCAACAAGGAGAATGGGACCGGTAGTTCATTTAGGAGCTCCTCGTCCTCGATTGAAGGCGATAGCACGTTCTTGTAATGCTCAGTCTTTATTGATGCTAGATATTCGCTGTCCCTGGGCTGAGCATCGTTCGTATCATCGAATATCTGGTGAGAGAACCACGGATGCCATCCGAAGCAAGGGATGATGCGGTCGCTGCACGTCTCGCTATCCTGACCACGGTCCTTGCTAGAGTCTTTATACTGTAAGGCTACTTGGGAGACGAGCTCCTGGTCCTGCTCGCGGGTTGCCATGACCGTCAGAGCGGCCGCTTTCATGCCTTTGATATCGTCGATGGCCGACATCGTGTCGGTTGGATGGCAGTGAGCATCGTAGACGCCGACATCCCATGGAAACGGGTCTGATGTTATTGACTGCTCGGTTTGCATCGTTCTAGGGTATATGTCTATAATACGTTCTTCTATCTTGCTATGTTCGTCCTCAACTTGACTTGATGCTGATGTTGACGTTTTTAAGTTGGCTAAATATAATCTCTAAATAATAACCTCTCTATATACAGGATATAGATTTAAGGGGGCGATATATTGAAGAAACACAAGATTTAAATCGTTTATTAATTGGCTAAGGACTTACCGTGCCTACTATAACCAAGAGCTTAACCAGCTCCTTACCCAAGCTACATATAACCGAGTTATTTGGTGGCCTCTTGGTGTACAGCCCCCCGTTATATCTGGGTTATCTGTAGCCAAAGTTATAGCCAGCCTTAACCGCGACCTTCTATACCTATCTAAGGCAATCCCAGTAAGTGGGCGGGGACTACAAATATGGAACAGTCAGTTAAAGGGATGATTAAGATCATAGATGAGGCTACTGTTGGCATTTCTGGAAGCTTTCTAAGATGGAATGGGGGAAAACTCCAGTTCTGAAGCTTTCTGATGCGTTGTTGTCGAGCATAGAGGAAAAATACCAAAGAGGAGGAAGGACTGTATGAACAGCGGCCCTGAACATCACCAAACCCCCATTTCCCTTTGATAGCAAGTGCCGTCAAATAATTTCAAGGAAAGTCAAGGCAGACAAAGCCAATGCTTCGATTCCGGTCCGCAGAGTAGGCTCGATTGCTGGCGCATACACAGCACTGTGGGTTGGAGGCAAGTCCCACAATCTGCCTTCTCTGTTTGCCTTCTCCCATGTCTCTGGGTCTGTCGCGCCAATGTTCTAGTATACATATGGTATTGGGCGTCCGCCAGGCGGAAGTGAGAGTATCACGAAGTCATCCGCGACAATGTCTGGTGGCATTACCTGAATAACCTTGGAGGAGTCACTTCCATAATACGATTCTAGCACCTGGGTAAATTGTCTTGTTGCCACTTCATCATTATCAATTGCCGGGCTGCTGGTCGTAGTCACAATATGGGGCGCTTTTGGAGATCCAGAAACTGCGCACTCGTGTCGGATAATGCATTCGACTGCAGACTTTGCAGCTTTCTGAGTGCTTTCCGAAAAAGTGCGCACGTCGACCTGGAAATCTGCGTATTCCGGGATGGTGCTGGCATCAGTACCAGCATGAAACGTTCCGCAGCCTATCACGACAGGCTCCTTAGGATCAATCTCACGGCTGACAATAGTCTGCAGACGTGTGAGAATGCTTGCAGCCAGTATGATCGGGTCGATTCCCAGCTGAGGGGTGGCGCCATGTGCACCACGGCCATAAACACGGACGTTCAGGGAGTCCAAGTACCCCAGTACACGCCCGGGCTTCACAGCAATAGTTCCACTTTTGGTCGGAACACAGTGTTGTGCTAGACAGACGTCAGGCAGGGGTATTTTGCTGAACAGCCCGTCATCAATCATTGATTTGGCACCCAGTAGCCGCTCCTCGTTGGGCTGGAATAGAGTAATCACGGTGCCAGACCAGGACCTCTTAGCCTCGAGCAGCAGTGCTGCCACCCCAAGCAGGCAGGCCATATGCATATCGTGGGCGCAGGCGTGCATGGCGCTCTTTCTGATACCATCAGCATCGACTTGCTCGACTTTGCTCGCGTAGGGCAAGCCTGTGTTTTCCTTGAGTGGCAACGCATCGAGCTCAGCGCGCAGGAGGACATTTTGCCCCTGGCCGTTGCGGAGAATCCCAACTACCCCATGGCCTCCAATATTGCGTTTGACCTCGAAGCCAAGGGTTTCTAGCCGGTCTGCCACGACCGCTGCAGTCCGTTGCTCCTGGCATGGAAGTTCTGGGTTTTCGTGGAGGTCCTTGTATATTGCCGTATGCTTTTCGAGATCGGGGAAGAAGTCCTGGATGATCTTGCGATATCCGCTGGATGCAAATTTGGGCTGCATCGTTAAGGCTTGAGGCCTGATAGAAGAAAGCAGGGTAGATGATAGTCAACACGACTCTTCTGATGGGGAAATTGGGAGGTTTGAAGATTGTCCAGGTATTTTACAGGACAAGTCTGAGTTGCATCATCAAGAACTGAGTGAAGAGCAGTCGTCCAGCGCTGGGTGTATCACTCTCCACCATGCCATCCTGTAACGCGCCATTTCTATCTAATTGGGGTATTTATGGAGGAGGCCATCGCGACTCATGAGGGAGGAATAACCAAAGCCACTAAGGGTATCGCGATGCCATTTGAGAAGTCTTTGGCAGAGATAGGCTCAACGCGAGAGATGTTGTACGGAGTAGTGGATGTGCAAACGATATAGTTAACTAAGTGTAGACGAATAGCAGGCCTTGGCAATATCACTTTATAGCCACACCACCTAAGTAAGTCTCGTCTGATATCGAAACTGGCAACAAATCTATATATCCCAATCCGCTTGCTCCTTGGAAATAAGAACCGTGTGGTATCCAGATTAGTATACTCCTGGGCGAGAATGCTATGTATAGTTAATATGCATTCGAGTACAAGTAGGAAATTCATTTGGCATGTTCAAAACTAGTATGATATACGACAATAGACAGTTTATATCTATTCAAAAAGGCTACTATCCAATGCTGTCTACCACGGTCTATCTATTAACATGTGGTGACGGTCCGCAAATCAACCTCCAGGGACGGCGCAGGGCAAATATATCCAAATCAACAACCACACCCACAACATCAACAACAACAACAACCAAACAGTCAACTATAGGAAAGGAAAAGAAAGAAAAAGCCACTCGAACTCCTTTAGTCTATAACCATCATGCTCATCCTTCATTAGAGGTGGCCTTCATTTCATCCAGGATCACCTTGTTAAACTCCTCCCATCCGTCTAGGTAGATATGGTGGCCAGCCTTTTTGATAACGACAACCTTGGCCGATCCACGGTCTGCAAGCTTCTCTTCGGGCGTGGCGTCTTTGAGAATGCGCTCTCTCTCTTCATCGATCTTCTTCTTGGCTGCGTGGCCGCCTTCGACGTCCATCCAGTCGTGGTCACCGTACATTAGGACCACGGGGATACCGTTTTCCTTGCGTGGTACGGGCTGCTGCTCACCTGGGCTAGGTGTCGAAGAAGCAGTATCTGACGGCGTGGCTGATGGTGATGGCGATGGGGATGGCTGTGGGCTGGCGGAGGAGTCTGCAGAGGAGAGACTGGTCTGGGATGCAGACGAAGGGACGGGTTCTCGGATGAGCTGGCGGCCCACGCCGTGGATCCGATTGATCAGGGGTTTGCGGGCGTATGCCCCGGGAGCGAGGATGTAGGAGAGGGCATACTCGCCACTGCCGCGCATTCTGAAGATGGAGTATGCATAGTCATGCAGGGCCTTTGATTCCGGCTGCGGGAGATGTGAGAACCGTCGAGACGTCCAGCCGGAGACAAGGCGAGGGCCTAGGGGTCCAGACCAGCGAACGAACGTGAAAGGAGAGACGTTTGCATCCCAGAGATAGGTCAGCCACTTGGGCAGAGGTCGCAGGAGGGGAGGAGTCCTGGCTGCGAGTCCGTTGTTGGTGGTGGTGGCATCCTGGTCCTGGGTGAACTCGGCGGACAAGGTCGACTCTGATGGCTCGGTAAGGTCAGTCTCGACTGCGCGAGGATCCTTTGGTATGCCGACGGGTGAGGCGAGGATGAGCTTGTCGAGGCGTCCAGGATACTTAAGGGCGTAGGCAACGGCCATGTAGCCTCCCAGACTGTGTCCCATCAAGGTGAATCGTTCGATCTTCCGCTTGACACGCCATTCCTCTAGGGCGTCGATGAACCAATCTTCTGCCTCGGTGACGGCCTGGCCTCGTTCTTTGGCATGGATCTTGAAGGGAGGCCGGGTGCTGCGTCCCATGCCGAGCAGGTCGAGGGCGTAGAGCTGCCACCCTTTGGCACGGCTGAGGCTCTCAAAGTTCTTGTAGAAGAAACCCAGACCGGCTCCGTACCCATGTAGGACAACAAGATTGTTCTCGACCTTCTCGCCCACACGCTCGACGGAGAACTCGTTAAGGGCCCGATTGTCACCGCTGAGCTGCACCATGCTCGACCGCCATCTCCGGGGCCCGTACGGGTCGTCGACCGAATTGGCGGACACCTGGGCAGCCTGGGAGGTGTCTGCGGTCGTCAGACTGTCTGCCTGGCCATCGGGGACGGCAGGCTCGTTGCCGGTCTGCTTGTGTGTCGGCGGCTGCTGCAGGTACGGGATGAAGGAGAGGACACTATGTTCAGCGGTGGCCGCGGGCATACAAGTCCACTGTCCCACGTCAGCATTCTGCTTGTTCTACCGGCTTGATCAAAGAAGCAAAGAGTAAAGACGAACCCATTGGCTGAATCCTTCCTTGTATCCCAGCGGGAAGAAGCTCGACGGCTGCTTTGCCTGCGCTGGCGGTTCTGCTGCTGGCGAGGCCGTGGATGCCTGGCGAGCTTCGGCGGCGGAGACTGTTGAGGCCATCGCAGCGTCAGGCCAGCCGTCCGAGCGAGACGAAGAGGCGGCCGAGGAGTCGAAGGGAGCTTGCGAGCGAGCTGCACTCAGTGTCGAAGCTGTCACTCTTGCTGTTACTGCTGGCGATGTTGTTGTTGTTGTTGTTGTTGTTGTTGTTGCTGCTGCTGCTGCTGCTGGTGATGCTGGCGATGCTGGGTGAGGGAGCAGCGGGGGACGAGATGAGCGCGCGGCGGCGACGAGAGGAAGCGCTGAGAGTCTGCTGGAAGACAGCTTGACGGGCGCACGACGGAGCGACAGAGACGAGCCTGTCACTCTCTGGTCTCTCTGGTCTCTATATATTCAGCTTTCGTCGCCTTCGCCTTCGAGTCTTTGCTTCACGATGATCTTCGTCCCTTTGGTGGCTTCGTCGCCTTCGTCCGTGGAGGAGTTAAGCCGGAGTTTGGCCGTCGGACGGAGAAACGCAGCAGGTTCAGGGGATGGACGGCGAGCAGGCGAAGAGGGCAGACATAGCAGAAGAGAAGTAGAAGCAGGAGAGACTCTTTTGAAGCTGTAGAGCTGTAGAAGCAGAAGAGTAGATAGAAGCAGTAGAGATGTAGATGCAGATGCGGCATCACCCATGCTATAGCTACTTGACTAAGTCTTGGTCTCTCAACCTCAACATCGCCGGCTTCACATCCACCACCGACTAACACGATATTGAATTGATAGCAACGAAAGACGGCCACGGCGGCTACGAACGCACAGCTAGAGCTAAGAATGCGCGCAGACAAGTGCTAGAGAGACATGTCGCAGCTCGACCAGATCGTCAAAGGCGCGCCGCCGCCCGAGATCCAGGTGCACCAGCCCGACAGCCTGACCAAGACACCCTCGCCCGCCGTCCTCACGCCCTCGAGCTCGCCGGAGCAGGAGTCGAACGAGGCCGCTGCTCCGTCTGTAGCGACTGCTGCGCCTGATCCGCTGTCGGCGCTGCCCTCCTCGCCGCCGCAGATATACCTCAACCTGCTCATCGTCGAGTCTGCATTGCGCGCGCAGTACCTGGCGCTGCGGGCCCGGAGACGCCAGAACACCTTCTTCCTCCTGCTGCTCGCCCTCTGGATTGCCTACTTCACCTATGCCCTCTTCTTCCGGCCGCGGGAAGATGGCAGGGGGCTGGGCGGCTCCGTCTACTGGGTCGTCGAGACCGGCGAGAAGGTCGCCCTTACCGGCGGCGTCGTCACAGCTATCCTCATCTGGGGCACCGGGCAGTGGGAGCGAGGCATGCGGTGGCCGCGGCGCTGGCTGGGGATCACCAATCGTGGCATCCGGGGCATGAATGCAAAGGTCGTGGTCATTCAGGGGCCCTGGTGGAAGGAGTTGCTCTCATACCTGTCCTTCATCTTCCCTTACTCGGCCTTTTTCCCGTCAAACACAGCGTTCCACTACGTCGAGTACGAGAGGCCGGCCTCTGCTTCTGCGTCTGCTGCTGCTGCTGCGGCGGCGGCAGCAGGTGTATCTCACGGAGATAGGCCTGTCAGCCGTAGACGCCGGGGAAGCTCAGTAACAAGTCTACGCCAGCAGCCGGACGAAGAAAACCGCATAGGGGTCGAGGAAGATCTCGCTCCAGGGGGCGACTACATACGGCTTCTCTTGCTGCCGAAATCATTCTCTCCGGCCTTCCGCAAGAACTGGGACGAGTACCGGACCGACTACTGGGAAAAGGAGAACGAAAGACGGGCTCGTCTCCGCCATAAGATCAAGGAGTTCTCCCGCCAACAGGCCAGAGCAAACGCCGGCTGGCTCTGGTGGGCGAAATGGAGGTACTGGAAACAAAGCTACCCTCGTGCTATACCCGTCATCAGCAAGAGCGGCCGGGATATCGAGAAGTATACCCATCACAGGGCTTCTCATTCTCGTCACTTGAACAGCTCCGAAAAGGAGAAATACCGCCGCACCCCTCCTCACACTGACTCCCATTCACACTCACGAACTTCGTCTCGAAGCTCGACTCCCCATGCCATATCTGATGTCGAGGATAGGCTGCCTCTTGACCGTGAGCGGCGGTCGTCTGTCTCCCGTCGAGGCAGCAGCGGATCTCCCGGCTCGCCCAAGAGGAACAAGTCTGTCTCCCAGACGGCCTCGGGATCAAGCAGGTTTTCTACCCCCTTGACTCCCCTGTCAGTCAGTGGCACCGATGAGGTTTCGTGACAGTAGAAACGACGAAGAAATAAACAAGAAAAGAAAAGCCAGGGATGCATTTACGTTGGTAACAAGCGGGTGGTGATAACTGTCATGCATAGAGCGTTTGGAAAACATATAGCCCGTTTAGCATTAATCAAATTATATTCCCCATTACGATGGTTTGACTACCTATTCCCAAGCCTTATACTTGATATCTTGATACTTTTTGAGAAAGAAACATAGAGCAATTCGACGTCACACATTACAAGTCTATGGAAGAAAGGCCAACATCAGAGTACCTCACATCCGGTAAACGGTTTCATCACCAAGATACCTAGTAGCAATTGAGTCAGCTTATGTACTCGGAACCAATAATCAGAAAGAAAAAAAGAGTGAGAACTTACATGATTTCATTCCGGTCGTTCATCACGGCCAAAGCCTGGAGTGCCTCAGTCAGCTCAAACACGCCGCCACTCCCTGCGCTGGACGACTGTATTGAGGTGTTCACGGCCTCAACGACCTTCATCACATCCGCAGAATCTCCATGGAACAGATCGGACCGCATAAGTGGGCCGAGAGCTTGTCGGAAGGTGTGCAGACGAGGTTGTGGAAGCGGAGGTAGAGAGGCCGACGCTGCAACCGCTTTCGCCAGGATATCCTCTTGAGACTCTGTATTGTCTGTCTCCTGAGATTGAAGCAGCTGCGATGCTGGCTGAGACGATGCCACGGACATTTGCGATTGGGATTGTGTTTGTTGGCTTCGTGTCTGTCTTGATGAAGATGGCGGTGCCCGCCCACTAGGAGAAGCATTGTATCTGCCGTCCTGGTCATCATCATCATCGTCATCGTCTTCGTCATTTGCACCGTTTCCTCCAGGAGTAGACGTTGCCCTGGAGCCCCTGAGGCCCGGTCGGTTGCTGGATCGAGTTCCTGCAGCTGACTGGGTTGTCCTTCGGCGTGGTGTGTAATCTCCTTCCTCATCGTTGTCAGAGTCTTCTGAATCGGAGTCTGATTCGGGTATATTGGCAGTCTTTCGTCTCTTGCGTCTCTCATCCTCAACGACTTCCTTGAACAGGGCAAATCGGAGAATGGCCTCGGCAGCCTTTGCGTCCTTCTCGTCTACTCGGTTGGACAGACGTGCCTTTGCATGGGCCGTGGAGAGACGGATTAAGGTCTCGAGCGTACGAGCAGTCATGGGGGAGGTCTTTCTCTGGTTTCCAAGCAACTCATCGTTTCGGAGAGCAGAGTATGTGCTCACAATATGGTCGGCGGCGCCCTTGCTAAGAATTGGCTTAATTCGCGATTTGGCATATTGGATATATTTCTTGACAAAGGGAAGGCTTAGCACTTCCACCTTCTTGCCAGCCTTTCTGCCAGTCTGAGAGATACCAGCATGAAGCATCACGTTGAACTTCTCATACACCTCGGTCGTTCTATTCTTGTCCTGGCTCTCTTCAAGGCCGACCCCAAGACTGGAGCCGGTTTGTTCACGTACGGGAGCCCCTTCTTCCTGTCTTGGGTCACGGTACTGGTGCATTCGAAGAACATGCTCAGAAACAAGCCTATCTCTCTTGTCGTCAATATCGTCTGTCACTACAAAGAGAAGATCAAAACGGGACAAAAGTGAATCAGGGAGGGCAATATTCTTATGGGGATCCTTGTGAGTGTCGTATTGTCCAAAGATTGGATTTGCGGCTGCAATAACGCTGCACCGGGCATTCAAAGACGTATGAATACCGGCCTTTGCAATCGTGACAGTCTGCTGTTCCATAACTTCGTGGATTGCAACTCGATCGACATCACTCATCTTATCGAACTCGTCAATGCACACCACTCCTCGATCTCCCAAAACCATAGCACCGGCTTCTAGCCTACGCTCTCCAGTTTCCTTGTCGGTTGTCACGGCAGCAGTAAGACCAACACCAGATGAACCTCGACCGGTAGTGGCAATAGCCAATGGAGCAGTGTTGAGAACAAATCGTAGAAGTTGAGATTTGGCTGTGGATGGGTCACCAACCATTAGAATGTTAATGTCTCCACGAAGATGGGTTCCATTGTCAAGATTCTTCTCCATTCCTCCCAGTAGCATGAGCAATATAGCTCTCTTGATATAATCATGGCCATATATACTTGGCGCAAGGGATTGGGAAAGAAGGTCGAAAATATTCTTCTTCTTTGCCAATTTATTAATGTTTCTAACATCAGTATCCGTTATTGTGGGTTGGACAATTCCACCACCGGACTTGGACGCAAGATGGATAATATTATTCGCAATGACGACCGTGCGGAAAGTGGAACTGCTTGAGCTTGCATTTCGATTTCCAAGGGATCGGTAAACTCCTACGAGTTGTATCCTGTCTCCTGGCTTAGCCTTGTCAACAAGATCATCATCAAGGATAACATCAACGCCACGTGGGAGCTGTCCAGCAGGCGCCCTTTCTGGCATTTCTTGTATGGATATCATTTGGTGGTCTCGATATTTGCAGTATCCATACTCAGTTATAAGCTTTGTTCATTTGTTAGTAAACCGGAACCGTCTTAATAAATTCCTGAATGAGGCTGCTCACTGGATTTCCATGTTCATCCTGCTGTGGGTATACATTTAAACTAGTCGATCCACTAGCTGTCATGGTCTGATCCTGGTACGTCCTTGACAAAAAGGCTTTGTCCTTGGGGTTGTAATGGACACTTCGAATAACCTTTGGTCTGACGAGAGAACATTTTGTTACGATACCCTCAAGAGCGATCATCCGGTTTAAATGCGATGAGCTGAGCGTTCGAGGGTTGCAAGCATATTCACCAAATGCACCAACGTATGCACAGTAATATTCCTATCCATCAATTAGGTTCGTGTCTCCAGGGCGCATAGGTAGTTTCTCAACGTACGGTCTCATCGGAATCAGCTCTTCGTGGTTGACTGGCTATGGTTGTGACAATTTCTCGCAATGCCTGGTCAAATGCCAGTGTATACTCAAAGGGTGAAGTGAGTAGTCTATTCAAATGTCAGAAGCTGTCACTTCCAAGTTCAATGTTGACGGGGTGGTATACCCTTTAGCTAGCTCTGGGCTGTGGGCTCGGATATCGTCAATACTAATCTAGGAAACAGAACCATTAGCATTGTAAGTCCATTGCTTATTTCTAAAAAAGGGGAAGCAATTATATACCGTGAATCTGCGAAGTCCCCTATTTATCATCACAGCTATGTCGGCGCGGTAACTGCAGGACGTTAGCATCGGCAAATCTTGGTAACAAGAGATACAAACAACCTTCGAGCTCGTGGATCAACTAAAGGAGACTCATTAGATCTTATAAAATTTATTGAGGCTGATTATATCAGAACTGACCTGGGTCAAGAAACTCCGTTGCCGCTCGCTTGTTATCGCGGGCAGCTTCATCTTGAAGCAGCGGGGCGTCCATATTGGGCTTCAATTCTCAGGGGGCCAGTTTCTAAAATATCTAGGAGAAGAATGTAATTGCGTAAATTTGTAAAAAAGCTGGGATTATGGAATAATCCTTCGAACAACGGCGAGGACGGGCTAGTTATCCTGGACTGCGACTCTTGTTTGATGGCTTTTCTGCTTCCTGAAGTTGTGAAAGAAGAAAATCCTCACAAAACATAAAACGCGAGACTTACACGCGACACGCGACTTAAAGTGGTTTTTAGAAGAGGCGCGTTAACTGGGCCAATGAGAAGGTGAGGTGCATTTACTACCATACAACATTGATTTACGAATGTCATAGAAAGACGAGAGAAGAAAAAGATCTGATATATAGGTTACCATTAATTATTCGTCCAAGAAAGCTATAATTATAATACATAAGGGTAGATGTTGATACAGTAGGGGACTCGCTGGACGGTAATAAAATGACTGCTTCCACCATTGAAACTATATACAGATGTCGTGGAAGCGTCATTGACTACTTCTTTTCTGTTTCTTCGGACATAGAGCGATATTTATCGTTATCCAAATCCCACTGATCTTCAGCACTTAATATCCGTTCAGCCAAGGGGACAGCGTTTGATTGCTCTGGTCGTCCCATCCTCTGCCGGCGGGACATGTCTTCGGCTAATAGGGAATCCAGCAACGGTGAGGCTGGCTCGGTAGACTCGAAACTCTCTGGCTGCTCATGAACTTCAGGTGCCCATTCAGAGCCAGGGCAGTCTTCATCACCTCTTACGTCTTCTTCTTCAAAAGCAGATTCCGCCTCACTGGTGTTTATCCGTTCACTGCCTTCTCCCAAAACACCCCCGGTCCATACATCATCGTTGGAAATTTCGACTCTTGGAAGTCGCTCCACATCTGCCTGATCAGCCTTATAGCGGCGAAGAATATTTTGGAATTTCTCTTCCAGATATGGAATTGTCGCAACAGCGGTGTATGTTTTGGGTGCCCTGGAGAAAAGCTGGTTCATCTCTTTCCCTCCATCAACAATTGATCGGGATCGGAAATCAATCAGGGCAGAAGCAAGGTGAAGAATATTGAGATGGGTAGGCTGCATGTAATCCGGTTGAACCTTTGCCCACAGAGCACGGACTTTTCGCCCAATCATACGACCAGGCTTTCCCCGGCGAAAAGGTCCTTCCATGAGATCCATTTCCATATGTGCACCGTCCGGTCTAAGGGTGTATCCACGTTTTATATATCTCCAACCTGGATAGTTGGGCATAAATTTCTCCTCAAAAATGGTAAACGCCCGCATCTGAGAAGCAGGGTCACGGGAAAGACAGAGAATGTTAACATATAGAGACCAATTATGTGTGCTGAGTGCAAACCCAAGTTTTTCAATTTGTGTCACAAGATCCGCGATTTTCAAGTGGAGATTTTGTGATGATAGAGAACGCATGAATGTCGAAATGCAGTGAGAAAGATCAAAGCGGTGAGATGGAAGAACTTTTGGAGTGTTGTTATAAAACGAAACTTCAGCTGGACCTTTCTTGTTAGCCTTGAGTGCTGCAAGAGGGCCGGTTGGACGTGACAAGGCTGCTTGAACGTTGATTCCACGCGAACGCTGGAGAGTGTGGGTGAGGGCAGCCTCGAAACATTTCTTGACTTCAAAATGCCGATTCTTTGCGAGGAAGTTTACCATCAGAGAATGGAGGATCATGGGGGAATGTGGCAAGCGGTCCGGAAGGGTAGACCTTGATTCCTTTGAAAATTCCAAGAATAATTCCCCAACCTTTTCGTCCCTATTATTACGTCCATATGCTCTGATAAGTTGTTCATAGAATGCAGCAGGGAATGCCTCACGCAATGATCGACCCTGCGCACCAGGCTGAGGCTGTTTGGTACTAAAGTCTTGGGTATCGAGCTGAGCCATAGCGGACTTGAGAAGCTTTTCTGCATGTGGAAGAGCAAATTTTCCGCTAGATGCGCTCCCCATTGTTTCTCGAGCCCGCCGGATATCACGGTCGATCTGGGATTGAAGCATAGCCAAAGTCCCACTCAAGCCAGCTTTATTAAAACGTTCCATCATCTCAGTGTACAATACTTGGACCATATCACGGTTTGTTTCCTGTACATAGCCGTGGAGAA
Source organism: Nannizzia gypsea CBS 118893 (assembly GCF_000150975.2). NCBI lineage: Eukaryota > Fungi > Ascomycota > Eurotiomycetes > Onygenales > Arthrodermataceae > Nannizzia > Nannizzia gypsea. Next base: position 2,832,444 of record NW_003345200.1, on the reverse strand, counting down.
GAATGGCGTAATGGAAAAGCGTTAGATGAATCTCGTGGTTTCTGTGCAAAACTCGTAAGATTTTGCGTGCAGAGTTGGTTTTGCCAACGCGAACAAGGCTCGACATCATTGCAGCATATGTCATGCCATCAAATTGAATCCCTGCATCCTGCATCCGGTTCTGTATTCTTAAAACAGCAGAGATATCAATGGTGTATGCGTAATTCCACAGGAGAATGTTCCAGGTTCTGGTCATAGTATTGACAGGGAAAATTGATGTAGCCTCTTCAGCCACCCTCTCAGCTTCCCGGAACCTTCGATGCTTGCACAGTACTTCAACCATGGTATCGAACATGGAGCGCTGAAGACGGACTCCATTCCGTTTAGCCATGTCAAATAGATCCAAAACGGCCTTAGTATCACCACGTCCAGCTGACAGACCCATAAGGATGGTGAAGCTAACGGCGTCAGGCGTCATACCGCTCCGAAGCATTTGTTGGAATGTACGAAGTGCCCCTTCTAGATCCTTATTTTTCGAATACGCGGTAAGCAGAATGTTCCAGTACTGAACTTGTGGTTTAACACCAAGTTCGGAAACACGATTGAACCATTTTTGCGTTTCCTTCACGTCACCAGTTCTGGCGTGAACATACAAGAGAGGCGTTAGAATTTCCGTAGAATCTGCACGTCCGTGGTCCGTTGTGTAGTCATTGTAAAACTGGAGGGTTGTCGATGTTTCGCCAAGTCTTGCTGATACAGTTAACGCATGATGGTAAGCCAGCAGTGGTGGTTTGCCATAATGTACGCGATATTCGCCTAGGAGGTAGTCAACGCCTTCCAAGACCTCAATCTCACAAAGCATCTGCAACAGTCCCATAATCAATGATTTTGGGGGAGTAATTTCAGGGATGCGCCAGCGAAAGTTGCGATATAGCATTATTGAACGGCCATTTGCGGACCGGATCTTTGAGGACTGTAGAGCATTGATAGCCTTAATATAATCTTTATGGCCAAACAGATCAAGTTTAATGGAGGTTTCAAAAATCTTCATTAGCTCATTCATTGACATCGACATCATCACTTTATCGTGAGAGGTGGCAAGCTGAACCACGTAGCGGGCCATCTCCATTGTATCTTTCGTATTTCGTTGTTGGGCAACTTCCAAGAGGGCAAGTAACGGATCTGCCGACAGTTTTGATTGGCGGTCCATGGAATGCAGCTTATCAGGTAAAGGATGAGGCTGAAGTCTCCAAAGACAAAGAGCATTGTCCCAGTCCATGCGATTCACAAACTCCATAAATGCATATTGCCAACATTGCGTCTGGCCTCTTGCAGACGCTTCCCCACACAGCTCCAAGGCAAAATTCGTATATGCTCGGCTTTTGGTATTCAAAGCAATCTTGACTGTGCTTAAACAATCACGCTCACTGCGATTCCTTGGATGTATACTTTCAAAAAGTAGTTGACAACGCTGGAAATCTCGAGGATCCTGAGACGTCGAAAGATATGATAAAAGATCCGATTCGAACCCCTTAGGAGAACCACTCGATCTATAAAGCCACCAAGCAGCACCGTAATCTCGAGGACCTTTATCCGTAAGAAATTTTCGAAGGACTTCCGGACTCTCATCTGATCCAACATCATGTGAAAAAGAATTTCTAGTGTCTAATGCTTCTTCGGTAACGCAATTGCTGGCCGAGGAAGAGTATGTTCTGTATATATTTCGCCTTCTCCTGCCTCCATGGCCGAGATTTCTCTTGGTTTCGGAGGTATAGGTGCGGGCGAACAGCCGGGTTTTCGGGGGGTACAGGAACTCGAGTGGTGTTGGCGGGAGTGCCGAGTCCAAGGGGCCGTCATCGTTGTTATTATGCTGCGCCGGCGACCTCTTCCCTGACCTTGACTGGACGGCGTAGAAATATAGAAGGGATAGAGCGGAGTCGTCGGTGTTGCAGTGCCAGAATTTGGGGTGCAATATATGCCGTGACCGAAAGGTGCGCTTGGAACCGAGATAGACATGCTGGCTAGCATTCTCGATACACCGAACAGCACGCTCGAGCATTCCCTGGACTGCGAGCTAGCACACTTCTGAGAAGAATTGGCATTTCACAGCTCAAAGTGCATAATCGGGATGAGGTCAAGAGATATTGGTTAAGACGTGAGAAAAAAATTCCTCATGAAGTCGAAAAGGGTAAGCAGCACCACTCTCAAGATATATAATCCCTCCGGAACAAGAGGATTCACTGAAAACCCAATTTATTATCCCGACGAAGCTGAATTCCAGCTAACAAAATGAACAGTGGAAGAGAGACAGTGGGAAAAAAAGACACTTGAGCTCGTCGTCTCGAATATCAAATTGAAGCTTTGAACACGCCAGGAAAAGAAAAGTACGATGAGTAAGCATTTCGGGGAATAGTTCAAGCGTTACCGGGATATTTAGCCCACAAATGTTTACATAATCTAAGCAAATGGGAAGTTGCTGGCGGGGAGAAAGAAAAGACGAAGCAGAAGAAGGAGAGGACATTTGATAGACGGTTTAGTTGGACGCGGAGTCGCAGCGGGAGACCGAATAATACCATGGATATCACAGGATTTATTGTAACGCATAGGGCGGAAGCCCTGTCAATGGGCGACTACAACAAGTATCGAGCGATGTTGACACGACGATTGCATACCCTCAACAAACGACTTGGAAGAACCACGCCCAAGCACAAAAAGTTCTCCGGCAAAGCAGTTATCACGTCTAGTGACATAGCTAAAGATCATAGGTACGTGGTTGTGTAATCGACAATTTTTTGACGTAACTACTTGTACTGATTTATGGCAATAGTTATGTTCGGATACTACTTCTCTACGCGGAGCGAGCATGGGCAGAAGCCATGCACATGCGATCCGTTCATTCCCAGGACACCTCGAAGAAAGGGATGGTTGGATCGGCAAGGCGACATATAATCTCCCGGTTGACTAAGTCTACCGTCTACGCAAAGCAGCTGGCATCTGCACTTGAGAATCAGCAGGAAGCAGGCGCTTCTCGAACGGATTTCTTAGAAGCACATGCGTATCTGGCCACACTGGCAACGGCGTGTTGGATGGAGAGGCGGCAGTGGGAAAAGTGCCTGAAGCAGGCATCCCTGGCGCGGGTTTTATATGCTGCGCTGGAGAGGCAGGATAAGCAAGGCAACATTCAGGAAGTTATTTCGGGCACTGTTGATCCAAGCATACGCTACTCTGCGTATCAACTTAAGATACCCCGGTCAATCCCTCTAGGCACAATTGCAAAGAAGTATTTTCCGGCTGAGAGCCCATTGAGAGGGGAAGTAGAGGCCATTGACCCGCACTGTTTAAGTGAGGATACGGCGGAGGGAGGACTAGACGCTGCTACCGGCTCAGGAGAAGGGCAGGCATTCCCACAAACCATCACTTGGAGGTCAAGGACAGTGAAGATTGAAGATGCAGCGATATCACAGGCTTTGGCGTCTGCAGCTTCTGCAGAGGCTCAGCTGTCGGCCTGGATTGCAAAGCAAGGTGGTCAAAAGGCGTCTGCGAAAGAAACTGCAGCCAACTATGACAGTGTGATAATTGCGAGCCAGGATGCCGTTGATGCAACGAAGGCGGCGATTGACGAGTTGACCAGCGAAGGAATAGATCAGGGTGATGCCCGGATGCAGAGCCTACAGATTACGAAGACGGCCGTCAACTACCGGCTAGTGGGCTGGCGTGTCGGTAGGAACAGGGTGCTTTGTGGTGACGCTGACGGATTGAACTTTACTCCGCCAACGACCGCTCGCCGAAAGGGAAAAGAAGAAGTGGAAACTGCCAAACAGGAAAGCCTGGGTAGACGAATTGGGCGTCTTCGAGAACATGTAGTGCTGTACGACTCTATCCTGCAGAGCCTGGAATCCGTCAAGGAGCTTCCTGGCGTTGCGGCCGATGCGGCTTTTGTTCGAGAACTTGAAGCCAAGCACTCCTACTTCAAGTCATTACGGTAAGTCTTGACACTTTCGCTTTTGAAGAGGCCAATAAAGTAAGCTCAATTAACATATTTTCTGTGTGTGTGTATAGGTGTCTCGCCATTGGAAGGTCTCACGGCTTCCGGTCAGAGTCCAAAAACGCTCTTGCACTATTCATCCGCGCCGTTGAGCTTGTATCCAAGGCCCTCCCGTCGTGCAGCGAAGAGACGGATGACGCACCAGGCCACCCACTCGGCGTCGACGTCTCACGATCGCAGGCAGAAGAGCTGCATGTCCAACTTCAGCATCTCGTGTGGCAGTATCGCGGCATAGTGGAGATCGAGAAGCTGGCGGCCGAGTCTGACCAGCGAGACCCGGCAACGCTGCCTCCTGTCGTGCGGAGGATGCAAGAATATCACCTTGACGGGGTGAATCTCAGCAACCTTGTGGCCTATCCACCGAGACTAGAGCCCATCCCGGTCAAGCCTATCTTCCTCGATCTGGCGTGGAACTACATCCAGTATCCGATGGAGAAGAAGGGCGGCGCCGTCCTCTCTGACGCTGCGGGGGCCACCAGTGCGGCGACAGCTGAGCCGGCTCCATCTGCGGAGCCGAAGAAGGAGACCAAAAAGGGCTGGTTTGGATTTGGTCGTTGATCTGGCCCGCAACGCCTCGAATGCTATATCAACAGATGCTATAACCTCATCATTACGTAAACAATCAATATAGAGAGAGACAGAATATGAACAAGTAATGATGATGAATTAAAGCTGTGAAGAGCTATGGTGATTATGATGATGCCTCGTTGGTCCATCCTCTCTGGCTGAGCACCAGACGGTACCCATCCGGGTCCTCGACGGTCACGCCAAACTGCTCCCAGTACTCGTTGCGCGCAGTGACTCGCTTCCCGCCCGCCTCAACCAGCCTCTCTACAACCGCCGGATCAACAGAGCCGTCCACGTAGAGCACCAGCAGGTCTTCCTCTGTCGGCTTTGGGGCAGTCTCCCCGCGCGCATCATCGACTATCTCCAGATGCCACGCAGCTCCCGGCCAGCCCAGCATGACCAGGGCATGGCCGCCGAGGGTCTCGGGGCCGCACCGCCAGAGCACGCTGAGACCCAGCCCCTCGACGTAGAAGCGCTCCGTCCTGGCGATGTCGAGCGACGGACGAGCGATGCGCAGATGGCATGAGGCGGATGGTGCCTTGCCGGAGCCGGCTTGCCCGGCCAGCGGTGCAGGTGGCTGCCGGGCTGCGTCGTGATGGGCCATGGGGATCGGATGAATCAATCAGTGGAATCGAATACGGAACTTTTCTTCTTCGGGCGTTCTTTTGCTCCTCTCTCAACCCTGGCAGCGGCAGCGGCAGCAGCAGCAGAGGATCACCAGCTTGCTGCCTTGCTCTTCCTTGCTTGTACTCTGCGCTCTCCCTCTCTTACTATGCATCCCATGCTTTATATATATGTATATGTGCTCCTTCGTCCGCGTTTCCCCTCGCGGCCAAAGCCCGAGGCCCTTGCTCTGCTGACAAATACAGAGGCTGGAGCATCCTCGGAGTTAACCAGCTTTAACTTACGGAGCACGACGGAGCACTTTGCATAGTAAGTTCTTACTAGAGGCAAAGGACGAAGATGAAGGCGAAGAAGAAGCAAGAAGGACACGCGGAGCAGCAGGGAACCACTAGCTAGAAAGGCCAGCGAAGCCCGTCAGAAGCAGCCATGACTCAATCTATCAGGACTAGCAAGGGCGCTACCTAAGTAGGGACGCCGTTGGTCGCTCTCGGTCTTTCTTCTTCGTCTCGTTCGTCTGGCTTGTTCTACTCCGTGTTTCGTTTGGCAGGCATCTTTGACCCCTTAACCCTGGCAAATAGTGGGAATTAATCCGCCGTGAAAGCTTACCCTTAAAAAATATACGGAGTACGGAGTTCGAGCTCAGCTGCTGCTGCTGCTGCTGCTGCTGCTTCTTCCTGTTTGTGCGACTTTGGCCGAGTCACACTTTGCGGCGGCGGATAGAGAGGTCTCTTTGCTGGTCTCATGGCTTGCGCTCTGTCACTTTCTACTGCAGCCTGATTCCTCATCAGCAGCCCCCTTCTTGTCTCCCTCCCAGCGACTATTTCCCTCTTTTCTTCTTCATCTTCCTTTGCTTCATCTTTTTTTGTTTACTTCTTCTTGTTCTTCTTCGCAAGCCACTTTTCAGGGTACGCCTAGTCAGGTGACTTACTATACGAGATAATCACGTGATGGGTCTCCTCTTATCGCCACGCGCTGCCCCTCCTTATGAGCACAGCACATGCATAAAACCGTGCATAAACACGCCCTGCGTCTCTTGCTGAGTGCGTGGCCCGTGGCTCTTCCTCGGGATCACCAAGTTTCCGTCCTCCGCACTAAGCCTCTTCGGGACTCTGGCCAATCAACTCCCCGGTCCTTGCATCTTGCTGACTAATGCGACTATCTTAATTTCCTTTTTTTTCTTTTTTTCTTTTCTTTTTCCAAAATTAATTTAATGATTTTTCTTTTTTTTCTTTTTTTTGCTCCTTTTCTTCTTCTTCTTCTTCGTCTTAAGCAAACAGAATAAAACACAAAAAAAGAACCAAAAAAAAAAGAGACAAGAAGGAGAGAGTCCGCAGCTGCCAGACACGACATCAACAACAGCTTTGTCCTTCTTTTTCTTGTTTTACTCTTGTGTCTGCCGTTCATGGGCTGTGCTTTCAAATCAGGAGTTAACAAAGGGAGTTCTTAGTTAAGCTGGCAGCTCGTTGAGTCCCCCGGCTATCGGTATCGCAGCACGACACACAACATACGACAGGACGACATCTCAATCATCCAAACAGACAGGCCGATAGACAGATAGACGGATAGACGGATAGACACGACAGATAGACTCGCCATGGCCAGCGTCAACGGGAGCTTCGCCTCGCCCGCAGCAGATGCCTCTCTCCATGCGGCCGTCGCCTCCTCGTCGGGCCTCTTCATGGCCATCTACAACAATACCTCTGCCTGGGGCGCCGTGCTTGCGCTCTTCCTCTTCGCAGTCGCCTACGATCAATGTCAGTTTCTTCGTGCTCAGAGCCCTTTTTTTACTTCATCGTCTCTGTTTCAATATGCGGGTTGACTGATATTGCCGTGGGTTAGTTAAATACATATGGCTGAAGGGGTCAATTGTTGGTCCCCGGTTCAAGATCCCCTTCATGGGGCCTTTCCTCGAGTCGGTCAACCCCAAGTTCTCTGAATACAAGGCAAAATGGGCCAGTGGAGACCTCAGCTGCGTCTCTGTCTTCCACAAGTACGTTGACACTCCCTCTATACTTCTTGTTTGTTTCTATTATGAAAAAGTGCGATTGTTTGCTGATGGCGGGCGTGCAGGTTTGTCGTGATTGCCTCTACCCGTGACATGGCCCGCAAAGTGTTCAACTCGCCCATGTACGTCAAGCCGTGCGTCGTCGACTCGGCTCACAAGCTGCTCGGCAAGACTAACTGGGTCTTCCTCGACGGCAAAGACCATGTCGAGTACCGCAAGGGTCTCAATGGCCTCTTCACCAGACAGGCATTGAGCGTCTACATGCCGCTCCTTAACAGCGTCTACGACAGGTACTTCAGCATGTTCATCAAGGAGTCTGCTGACAACAACCACAAGCCCGTTCCATGGATGTCACAGTTCAGAGAGCTCATGTGTGCCCTCTCCTGCCAGACCTTTGTGGGTGACTACATGACCAGCGAAGCCGTGGTCAAGATCGCCAACGACTACTATCTCATCACCGCTGCGCTCGAGCTCGTCAACTTCCCCATCATCCTCCCCTTCACCAAGACCTGGTACGGAAAGAAGGCAGCTGACATGGTCCTGGCCGAGTTCAGCAAGTGTGCTGCCAAGAGCAAGGTCCGCATGGCTGCTGGCGACGAGGTATCCTGCATCATGGACGGCTGGGTCAAGGCCATGCTCGATTCTGCCGCCTACCGCGAGAAGATCGCCAAGGGTATCGCTGTTCCAGACGCCGAGAAGCCAAAGCACATCCTCCGTGATTTCACGGACTATGAGATTGCACAGACCATCTTCACCTTTCTCTTTGCCTCCCAGGACGCAACCAGCAGCGCCTGTACCTGGCTCTTCCAGATCATGGCCGATCGCCCAGACATCCTCGACAAGGTCCGAGAGGAGAACCTCAAGGTCCGGAACGGTGACCGCAATGTACCCATCTCCATGGAACTGCTCGACCAGCTCACCTACACCCGTGCCGTCGTCAAGGAGACCCTTCGATACCGCCCACCAGTCATTATGGTCCCATACGAAGTCAAGAAGGACTTCCCGGTCACCCCCACATACACTCTCCCCAAGGGATCCATGATTGTCCCATCCGTCTGGCCGGCTACCCACGACCCCGAGGCATACGAGGACCCGGAATCCTTCATTCCAGAGCGATGGATCACCGGTACCGCTGAGCAGAACGCAAAGAACTTCCTGGTCTTTGGAACAGGTCCTCATTACTGTCTAGGACAGACTTATGCAGTGCTTAACTTGATGGCCTTGATCGGAAAGGCCAGTATGCTCATCGACTGGGAGCACCACACCACTCCCCAGTCCGAAGACATCAAAGTCTTCGCTACCATCTTCCCACAGGTAGGACTCAGCTGATCTTTCTCACCCGCGATTCTAAGCAAAGATACTAAATTTTTATAGGATGACTGCCCACTCGTCGTACGACCCCGGCCAGAGTGATTAATGTTATGAATGATCCCTGGGGTTACCTTTTACTTTTAGAGGCCCCTCTCCTCCCTTTTTGCTTTCAATACCGAAACACCGGTTCGAGGATACACGTCACCTTAATACCTAATTCCCTGCACTCCTCCACTTCTTCTTCTCTACTTCTTTTACTCCTCCTCATTTCTCCTAACACACTGAATACATTATATACAGTGATTCTTTTACAGCATGACGGGCTTTGCCTTGCACTCCACCCTTATCTCCTTTTATTAATGTCCCCATCCCAACCCTTTCTCTTCACTTCTCCCTATCAAGTCCTATGGAACCTCTCTACCCCAGACGTTCCCTTCCGCCTTATGATTCCCACACCACTACCCCCTCTTCTCCTACTACACTTTTGACTTCGCTTTCGATCTTCTTATTTTGTTTCTGCCTCACGTCTCTTTACGCTTTTTCTTTTCTTTTTTCTTCTTTTACATTACTTACTTCATTGCAAAAGCTTTTTAAGTTCAGAAAACGGCTCGTATATGATATACGAGAACTGAGCGAGCACCTTGCCTTGTCAGCTTTGGCATGTCGGCCTCGCCTTTGGGAATGGACAGGGGGAACGGGGACGGTTTTTTACGCATCGCAACAGCTAATCAGGCATGCTTATGGAGTGCATATAATACTTAATCGCTATTAATGAATGATATTCGGTGAAGGCACCTCTTTCTCTTCTGCTTAACCTCGGCTTCCGTTCGTCCACTTATGCTTCGCCTTATCTTGTTTCTTTTTCCTTCCCGCGAACGTATGTTTAGCGTAACTCCAGTCAATATTAATGTCAATGTCTCAGCGTAACTCAAAAGTGTTTGTGTTTGTTTATTGTCATTTTCTTCTTCTTTACTTTCCCTTGCGGTTATTACATCATCAATCTTCGGAGTTAAACTAAAAACCTTATTTTTACCCTGCGGAGGCGGCGTCGACTTGCCGAGCCCAGCGACTTTTTGTCCGACGACGCATGGTAGCTTCACCAGGCATTCAGTCATTCAATCTAATAAGTCTGATTACTTTGGCCAACAAGGCAGATAGCAACATGTTTTCTAATAGAACAGCCCTTCGTTTATGCTCGAAGGTGGCTTGGCCTTCCACCCGCACCGTTGCACTACCTGCGGCTCGTCGGCTGCAGGCCATAGGCGTGCGAGCGCATTCCACCATTACCGCAAACACCAGACACCAAAGGCCATATACCCAGCCAGCCAGCCAACAGGCCCGACTATTCTCCAATTCAGCTTGTTTATCACAATCAAATAGCAGCTACGAACCTCTCTCGCTAAAAGAATACAAGTTTGAAGATGTAAGGCATCCTTCGATACGTCAACGCACCCATACAGAATATATATACCTAACATCGGAAACAACCAGATAAACTCCTCCTTACCCAAACAAGACCCTTCCTCGCCCTCCTCAAAGCCAAATATAATCCTAATCGATGTCCGCGAACCACCCGAGCTCGAAGCTACGGGAATCATCCCATCCGCTCTCTCCATACCCATCGGATCCCAAACGGACGCCATGTTCCTTACCCCAGACGAGTTCTTGACTCGGTTCGGTTTCCCCAAGCCAGGCGTGGAGGGAGGCGACAATAACACTGCTGCAAAGATGGTGTTTTACTGCAAGGCCGGCATTCGAGCTCGCACAGCAGGTGAACTGGCTGTTAGGGCGGGGTATGACGCTGATAGAATCGGGGTGTACGATGGAAGTATTTTGGACTGGGAGAGGCATGGCGGGAAGGTAGAGAGGTGGGATGGACCTGAATATTGAGGTGTTAATCTACGTCTATACCTCTTTCTCTTTTCCTTTTTTGTCACTTCAATTCTTGTATAACTACGGTGGATAAGTGTATTATTGCATGGTGGCAGGGCATGCATGCGGTGATTGAAATTGGTTCAAAATGCAAGCACGAAGCGAATGTAAAGAGTGAAAAAAATATGATATTCTACGCAATTAACTAATGGAAGCTTTGAAATACCCCACAAGCAAAGGTAGACAAAAAGTCATTACAAACATAGCTGTCTTGCATGCTGGTTAACATGAATCATAGTATCTTCTGGAGATTGGGCGGGTTCTGGCGCTGTAAAGACTCTCAAGGGATATCAAACACTGGCTTCAACTTTTTAATAAGACCCCATTCCTCCATCGTTACGTCTGATCGGTAGAACTCCTTAAGTGTGTCTATGCTCTTTCTGGAGATCATCGAGTAGAGAATATCCTTTTCTTCGAGCTGGCGGCCGTACAGCGGCTGGTTGGGTCCTTCAATCTTGATGGCGACGGAAGGCTGTCCCTTCTTGCAGATAGGGAGTTGCTTGTGGTCTCGCTCAATGGACATCCTATACAGTCAAGTTAGTACAGATACATCTAGTATAAGAGTGTATATATGAAATAAGCCGGGGGTATACTCACACTCTACCGAGACTGATGATTTCTTTCTGTCCTGTGGTTGGGTTGGTTTTCACGGCGGCAAGGGGCGTTAGAAGACGAAGGGAGCCTTCAGTAACATCAACACCAATAACAATCGGATCCTTCTTGTTGAATACAGCAACAGGTGACAAGACACAAGGGAAGACAGCTTGTAGCTTGCTCTCTTCCTTTCTCTGCGCAGCAAGCTCTTCCATATGCTTCGTGAAGTCGTCGAACAGATGATAAATGATATCAGCAGTGAAAATCTTAATGCCGTTCTCATCTGCATAAGCCTGGGCTTCCTTATCGACCTTGACATCGAAACAAAGCATGACGGCGAACTGCTTGGCTTTTTCAAGCATAGCACCTGCACGCATGACATCACGTTTGTACACAGGTCCGATAGAGATGTTGGCAACGGGGATTTTGGATGTCCTCAAGAACTCTAGCAAGGCTTCGAGAGAACCAAGAGTAGAAGCCTGAACGGCAACACCACGGTTGTCTCTGGAAACCTTGCTGAGAAGGTTCTCTAGATCAGACATGACTTCATCCGTAAGATCCTCCTCGTCATCGTCATGGTTGACCACAAGAAGTCGGGAACCAGCAATAGCATGTTCGAGATCGTTGGCAGCAATCTTGACACCAAGGGCAGCCTTGACTTCCTTGTTATGAACGTATGCAGATTTGAGGCGGAGTTCTTTCATTGGGGCTGGAGTTAGAAGAGCTCGGATATTTGTGACAATAGCGCCGTTGAGACCGCAAAGGACGATACGATCTCCTTCGCGAAGCACACCGTTAGAAAGTACAACATCAATAGTAGTACCGAGACCCTCGATAACCTTCACTTCCAAAACAGTACACTCGACTTCTGAGAGGTACATAAGTGCGTTGGTCATACGCTCCTGGGTAAGAGTGACAAGTAGCTTAAGCATATCAGGCACACCCTCTCCAGTATGAGCCGAAGTAGGAACCAAAGAAACGTTACGAGCCATAGACTTGTTTTCATAGTACAGCTCGGAGTTGAATCCTTGTTCTGCAAAGGCGAGCTTGGTCTTGTTAACTCGGTCTCTAAACTCGCTCTGAACAGTCTTGCTCTGCTTAGCCAAACTGTCCTGGAAGCCGTTGTTATCAATCTTCTTCCAACCGAACAATCTGTCTATCTTGTTCAAAGCCACAATGAAGGGGGTCTTCCTATCACGCAAAAGTCTCATAGACTCGAGAGTCTGGGGTTCCAAACCGTGCATAATGTCGACAACCAAAATAGCAATGTTGCAAAGCGAAGATCCTCTTGAACGCAGATTGGAGAAGGACTCGTGCCCAGGGGTATCGATGACAAGCAGACCAGGAACCTTGAAGTCGAATTTACCATCTTTGTTAACAACTGCGGTCTTCTGGACGAGGGCGTCAACAGGGAAGTAGGTAGCTCCAATTTGCTGGGTGATACCTCCAGCTTCTCCTTCTTGCACGTTGGTCTGCCTGATCTTATCCAAAAGTTTGGTCTTTCCAGTGTCGACGTGTCCAAGAATACAGCAAATAGGGGAACGGAGGTTATCTTTCGACTGTGCTGCCAGGGCCTCCTCATGCTGCTTTCTTCTTCGCTCTGCTGCCTCTGCCTTTCTCTGCGCGAGAGCTTTCTGCGTAGATGTGACATCTTCGTCCTCGGATTCTTCATCGGAATCTTCTTCGGACTCAGAGTCTTCAGGGGTAGCTCCCTCCAGCGCCTCCTTCTCAGCATCCTTGGTAGTTGTCTCTCCAGCCTTGGGTTTGGCTTCATCTTCCTCATCAGAGGAAGCGTCCCAGGACTCCTTGATGTCATCATCACTTTCTTCGGCCTTTTTGGCTGCCTCAGCTGCCTCTTTGGCTTTCTTCTCCTCCTCCAGTCGCTTTCTCTCGGCCTCCTCGGCTTCGTGTTGTGCCTTCGCTCTGGCCGCAGCAGCTTCCAGATCTTCCTCCTGTTTCTTGCCTCCACGCTTCTTCTTGTTGTCATATACTGGCTTCTTCTTTTCCGCAGGCTTTTCTTCGAGTCCAGCAACTACAGCACCACCAGCCTCCAGCATCTGCTTCATCCGTAGCTCATTTCGGTCCTTTGCTTCCTTCTGTGCCTTCGTCAAAAGCTTTCCTTCACGTCTAAGCTGTTCCTTTTTCTCCTTTTCTCTCTCCTTCTTCTTCTGTCGGACTTCCTCTTTTCTCCGTTCCTCTTCCTCTAACTTCTTGCGCTCTTCTTCAGCCAATGTCTTCTCAAGCTCTAGACGGCGTGCTTCTTCTTCCTGTTGCTTTCGTAATGCCTCTTGCTGCCTCTGGATTGCAGCCAAATGGGCCGGGACCTTCTTCTTCTTCCCAGAAGGCTCAGCAGCAGGAGTTGGGGCCGGTTTGGTGTCAGCGGCCGGGGTAGGTTTGGCAGCTTCTTGTTTGGCAGCAGGCTGAGCAGCGGCAGCAGGACCTGCTGCTTTCTTCTTCGCAGCCTAGTAAAACGAGATGTCAGTATGGATTATTGTCCACCTCAATCGAATAATACCCTGCCTTAATCCATATCTCACCTGTTCCTTTTTCCTCTGCTTCTCTCTCTCCTTCTTTTCCTTTTCCTTTTCTTTCTTCGATTTTAGCTTTCCGCCCTCTTCAGGTTCTTCTTGCTTTGCCGCCTCCTTCTTTGTAGCTCCCTTTGCCTTTGGCTTTCCGGCAAAGACGTCATCTTCATCAAACGTGCCCTCTTCAGGCTGCTTGCTCTCTATAGTAGCAGCAAGGTCCTCTCCGTCCACAAAATCGTTGGTGGGTTTCCCTCTCTTTGCCTTCTTGTTTTTGTTCTTCCTCAGAGCTGCGAGTAGTCCACCACCCAAGTCATCGTCTTCCTCCGGAGCAGCAGCTTCAGCTTGAGGCTCTTCTTTGTTCTCAGTCTGGTTTACCGGAGCTATCGATTCGCCCAGTTCTGCTTCCCAGTCGTCATCGGCTTTTTTATTTGACTTCTTTTTGGGAGCCATATCGATTCGGTCGTGTGCGTAGTGAGTTTTCTTTTCCTGTAAACGAGTTTAGCAAGGAACCTGCCGAAAAAAATTTCCAGGAGATTGATGTCAAGCTGAAGCTTACCCAGCGCTTCTTCACTGTTCTTATATGCGGGATTGGTATAAAAGCGAGGTTTGTGGGTGTCTTCGTCCCTCGAACGCTTATCTGAAAAGTTGATAGCGGGTGGGATTAGTTAAAAGAACTTGATTCACTGCTTAACTAAGGTTGGGGCTTTTCCGCCTTTAGCTGCGACTTCGGCTCCTGCTCATTAACTAGGCCCCTATTCTACGACTATGTCTATAATCTGTCCCCTTTGTACCTGTCTCCCACCCACGCTCTTTGAACTTAGTGAGTACTATAGATACGGAGTAGGTAGTTAGTTAGTGGGGGCCTATCTTTTCCACTTGCTGCTGGTTAAAATTATCAAACAAAGCTCAAAATTACTAAGCTTAGAGCTCGCCTATTTTTTGGTGGCTCCGATTTTTGATATCTAGATCAGCAATACATTGATATACGGAGTTTTTAGAAGGCATTTAGGACGATGGTGGAAGTAGTGTAAATGCTACCGTATCTTGATATCTCCATGCAAGCGTAGGGTTGGCTGCTTTTAAGTGCCCCCCGGCCTGTTGTTTGTTTGTGTGTGGCGAGTTCATTTGCAAGGATGCAACGCCGGCCGAATGTAAATATTCAACGTTGTTTCTTTTTCATCCCTAGGCTGAATGAATGTTCATAGTTTGGTTAAGATAGAGAGTGTCGAGTTGTAGAATTTTTGATTTTTAGTGCACCGTTTCCCCTTTAATAGGCAATGCAAAGTATCCCGCTATGAACAGCTATAAGGAAAATAATTAAAGATAAGGAATGGTATAGATCCTTCTATAACACGAGCGGGAAAGTGAGTACGACTTCCATTGAGAGCGTATCATTAAACGCGCGGAGTGTTGAGGTGCATTAGATTTCAACCCGGAGGATATTCTCCATCCACATGAGGACATCTGTAAATGGATCTTTTGTCTCACCCACAACCAACCTGGCAAATTCGATGAATCTTTCCAGCTTCTTCTCAGCATATGCAGGCGGAGCATTGTCCGGGGTGGTTCTCCGCATCATATGCTCAAGATATCTAGCTCCGCGGTTGATAAGACGGGCAAGAATGTCCCCATCGATATGCATGTATTCAGGCTTCTCTGGCATAGGGCATAACTCATCCACGGCCGTTCGACGTCTGCGGCGGAAAGGACAGATATTGGTGTCCGCGAGACAGGAATATTGAATAAATCGAAGGATGCGCCATTCGTTCTCTGTGAGCATTTGGAATCTATACAGAGTGCCATCCAGTGTCGTACCGTAAACCATCTCGCAGCCGCCAGAGTGGGGACGGAAACTTCGACATACTCGCACAACTGCGGATGGGGTGATTGCTGAAAACACAGGCCGAACCAACCTGTCATCTTTCAGCCCAAACTCCCTGAGACCAATTATTGCTCCTCCCCGATTAGCTGTGAATATAGTCTTGAGTTCTCCGTCAAGATTCACGTGGTCAAGTCCCCCCTTATCGACGCCTGCTTGGGCATGCAATAGCAGGCCCTCTTGAGTCGCTCGAAGGACTATTAGTGAGTGACGGGCAGTTAGAACGTATATCAATGGCTCCCTAACGGTGATTGAAACTGCATGGGATTCAAGATGGTGAGGTTCCAGGGTCCGCCACTTTCGAGTGGACGGATCCAGCGTCTGCATTAAAAGATCGTCCCCAGAGGCCACGATTAGGGAACTCGGTCCGAACGGGGTTATTGTTCGGACTGGTTGGTTGTACGTATGGATGCGTTTGGTCATGCAATCAATGTTCCCGATACCTGGTGGGCTCTGGCGAACTGTAATGTAAACAACTCTTCCTCTGTATTCAATAGAGACATCTCTCCCTGATTTGTACTCGGCCTGTGGAAATGAGGTCCCTACAACAATCATATGGTACTCATTACCTTCGCCGTAGAATTTCCAGTCTACCAACGCTGTCACCTTTTCACCCGATGCCCCAACAGGTTGGCGGGTGAGCACAGTGGGAGTAGATGATTCGTTGCCACTAGCCCTCAAATCGATGGGGGCTGAGATAAGTGTCTCTCCGTCTGGATCTAGAAACCCAATCTTGGGCCATATCCAGCGCTTTGTTCCCTCTGTCGACGGAGTGAAGTCGAAATCCACCCTATTATAAGCCACAATTAACTTGTTTAGATATTCGGAATACACAAGCCTTTTAGGGTTTCCACGGACTCGTATCTCGCGGGGCACGGCCTTTGCTACTTTCTCCAGGCTACAAGCAAAGAGAGTATTGTCGGTAATACATAACAAGGAGCCACTTAGGCCCGTGGCTGGGGCATGTGCGGGGAAATCAACGCAGTTGAATATATCAACAACGGGCTGCATCTTTTCGGGCTGTAATCCAATTAGCATTAGGTTGTACGGGGTTAATGGATATCGGTAGCCCACCTTGCTTTGATCGGTGATCCAAACTTTCTCCAGCGAATAATGTAACGACGTCTCAATTGGACTATGTGATACCCTCCATAGGCCTGGACCGCACGATACGACAGCCAAGGTTTTGTCAGATTCGTAGCCTCCAATTCGAACTGAGGTTTCGCCTAGCTTATGAGGAGGCAGTTGGTGCATTTCTATGGAAATGGACATTATTTTAGCATTTTACCACTCCGCAAGAAAATTCCCAAAAGAAGCTTACCAAATGAAGTATCAGCTTGTGTGATTCTGAAGGGAATCAAATGTCCACTCCGAAGGCCACAAAACAGAGCTACCCGCCTTTTCCCCTCGTCAACAGTAGATATGAATTTTAGAGATTCAAACACTGGGGAATCGAGGTCATCTTTGCCCATCAATATCCCATGTTCAAGGTGGGGGATCAAGCCTTCCAGGCCATTTATTGTTATAATCAGGAGTTTCCCTTCGCTTGTCCCAATAAAGAGATATAGTTTGCCGCCAAGCTCTTCAATATCAAAGCAAATTGGTTCCTGGTCAAGAGCAAGAGGAGGCCCAACAGGGGTGCAAGTGCATCCGTTTTCGTCAGAACTGACGCGTCGGAGTTCCACACGAACATCGCTACCGTTTCTTATAGCTACGACGACAAGAGACAGAGGCCCGCTGGTGAAGGCCGTGACGGCTCGGTCATTTGGGTTAACCCATGTTATAGAAGATCGTTGCTGAAAAACAACATGGCTCAACCGTATGGACGCATCAGTGACTTGCATCACAATACCGTCTGGTGTGATGCTGGCCGCTAGCGTTGGGTGACCAAGGTCTAAACCACTTTCTTCGCTCATCGTATATGCTTCTTCAGTACCGCTTATTGGTATAAAGATCAAAGAGGAAGTCATAGGGTCTGTCAGCAGGCACAGGGTTCCCTCCCCTTTAGGAACAGGAATTCCCCATACTCCTGTTGTGCTTGAACAACCTCCATGCTCGATATTGAGGCCTATTTGTGCTTCGACCCCGTATCTCAGCTCAGAAATTGTACCGTGGTCAGGTCCAACACCAGAACATGTGAAGATTCGATCAAAGGGTAATCCCATGTCTTGCTGGGTGTCTCTAGACAATGGACCAGTAGTTGGGCGTTTTGCCTTTATGACAACAGTGTCTAGGATAGGACCCCAGTTCGGGACTCTTTGTATACATCTTGGCGGCTTTCGAGCATCTTCAATAAACAGGCCACCACCGCACATGCTACCGGCAGTGACCAAAACATCTCCAGCTTGATATCCTTCTGGGAGAATTGCGAAGGCTGTATCAAGGTTACAGCCGAGTGAACCTAGGTTCGACTGGCGTTCTATATCGCCAGACTTACCTATCTCTAGATACAAAACCATGCCGTCTTCTCGACAAAGGTAAATATCATCAAATTGGGCATTTCTGATTCGGTTTCGTCTGGCTCGAGCCCAGTGAGTCCATATTTGGTTTCTCGAACGTGGGCGATTTTCCAAGGTTGGAAAAGGGCAGTTTAATGGCGCTGTTGGCCCGTCTGTGTTCAAGACATTCTTGTAGATGGACATGGTGGAGTGTGTTGCAACCATGAAAGAGGTTGAGTGAATCAAGGGTATCAGAACTGTTGGCAGACGGTAATGGTTAGAAAGCTTGAGGTTTTTGACCCTTGGCTCCACAGATCGCAGAGTTTCCATGGAAGTCCAGTCATAGGTGACATAAAACGACTCGGAGCCTTGAGCTATAAGTAATAGAAGAATTATTCTATCATTGTCAGGTGGGGTTGGATAAAGGAATTCCATTCTCAAAATATCACCGTCAGCACGGAAGAAACACTCCTGTTTACAGATTACAAACGTTAGCCTTGATAGCTAGGGATATCGGTGCGGGAGACATTACCTCCTTGATAGGATTCACGGGCCCTTGTGCCATTTCAGCTTGAATCGTGGAAGGCGATTTCAGGGAGAACACCCCAAAGAACTTTTGTGCCGCACAAATGGCCATCGCTCTCGCCCTTGTACTTATTAGCATTACAAACGTTTTTACAATGGAAGATCTTAACTTTACCGCGGCTCTACGGCGATGTGTCTTCCATATTCCTCTAAAGCACTCGTGTCTGCTGGCAAGGGGCGCCTGGAATAAACGAATTCAGGGACGCCACGAGGTCCAGGCTTGGTAAACATGAAAAGAATTTCCTTTGAACTTAGCACTAGGACCAAGATATGAGGTGGAACCTTTCCTTCATCTAGTGATTCTTGAGTAGAGTGGCCTGAAGCCATTCCTCCTTGCTTTATTTCGTCCGCTAGACCAGGACCTGGCTGTGAGTTGATTATTTTGGCACCGATAATTCTGGAGTCGAAATCAGATTTGGTGACCACTTCTTCTAGATGACCGCTTGGTACCAGCTCCTTAATCTGGATGAACTTGTCTCCAATAAACACAACATCATTTTGATCTTGGTGTCTGAGACGCGCTGGAAGTATCCATTGAACAGCAGGGCCTTGAGCAAGGGTTCTAGACAACACTCCAGTAGCAGGAGTTTGAGTTTTCTCTGCTCTCCCCGAGATACTGTCTGATTCACGGTTTCGAAAAAGGAGTTCTCCAATGTCAACTGTTCTGGTGGCCCAGGTCCCATTGACCAAGACTGTGGTCTGCAACGACATTATGAAGTTCAAAGAAAAGCTTTATTGATCTCCGGTAGGTGGTAACAAAAGCTTACACCGAGAAAGTAAGAATAAGGGCAAATTTTGAATATGAATTCTCTAAAAAGGGCTGTTCCTCTGTTTTAATGCGGTCTACTTGTAACCAATATGCGGGATTCTGGCTACCATCCGTGTCCTGGAGCTGGGCTGCCCAAGAAAGATAGGACCATAGGGCAAACAGTAAGTATAGCGAAGGCAACGGCTGAGAGAATAGGCCTATATAGAATTTCCAGGTCCACTGCGGGGGTACTCCATACACTGCTTTGCTAGGCATAGAACCTCTAAACGTAGATTAGATGACCAGGGCTTGGTTGGCCAGATATGGTAGTATTGGCAATCCTATCTTTCTCTTGCTGGTATGTTTATGCGTCTGAGGAGGGAGAAAAAGAGATTAAATAGAAGGGTAGTCGAGATTATATATACCACCCTGTACCAGTGGTGCCTCAAAAGCAGAGATAAGGTATCCGACAGTCAAGATAACGCAGGGTAGCAAGATGGGTGTTTCATTTGGCCATGCCGGGTATAATAAAACCGCATTCCCAGTAAGAAAAAGAACAATTACCGTTGGTCCTAAGGGTGGGCTGGGATGTTTGTCGTATACAGAGATGTCACAGAGTACACAAACGTTCGGCGGTTTTTCGGGAGGGACTAACCCACAGTGAGGTTAACTAGACGACCAGCAAAAAGGACGTCGAGGAAGAACCACTTGTCGCTATGACGGTTTGGCGTAACGAAGAAGGAGAAGGAAAACCCCCAAGGACACCTTCACTTCCCCGGCCTTGTCAACGATAAAGAGAGTCGACCGTTTCCTGCTTCCAAGTACTTCCTCGCCTTTCTTGTTCTTCCAACCTGATGTCGCGACCCGACGGGAAGTCTTCCGGAAGAAGATTAATCCGCTCCAGCCAACCAGAGGCCGAGAAAGTGAAAGTTTGGACGTTACGCCAGTATCACCAAATCCAGAACAGCATCATCCATGGAGGTATCAATCTCCAGGCGGACCATTCATGTTAGCACATTTCGAGCTATAGATTTCTTCTAGAATATAGGCTGGATGCTGCTTGTCATACCCATTTCTGCCGCACAGATATACTTGCATATCTGGCCTTTCGGTGCTTTATCACTGGGCATTAGCTGCCACCGTTTTTTGTCTTGTGAACCGGTCACCTGTGGGACCATCGCTGTTTGTATAACTATACGCACAGCCGCCCCTTGATTGCTCGACATAGCTCTCCTTAAACTCGGTACCACTTAGAAGTTACTTTTTCTCTTCGCCAGGATATACCATATCTATTAAATCAACACAACCATCTCAGGTTGAACTCCTGCCTCCGCCATTCAACTGGCTACTCGGCAAGGCAAGTTTAATACCCTCAAAACATCAAATATCTTAGCCTATTGGACCTGTCGATGGAGGGAGACTAGAAGTGAACCGTGTTATGGCAAACCGAGAACCTAAGACCGGAGATATCAAACCGGGTAGGCTGCCCGTAGATTCAAAAGCCTACCGCCGGAAGAGAGCAGATATTGTTAAGGCAACCAAAAAACATGACATTGAGCAGTTAGCGAAGCTTGCCACCTCGGAAGGGGGTTTGCTGGAGGATGATATCCGGAAACAAGTTTGTAAGATAAGAGCTTGTGGCCTCCTTTCGCATTTTCGACAGCTTGGCTAACCGTTTCATATTAGGGCCAATTCTCCAGGGACATGTACGTGCAACCCACACTCAGGAACTTCCGCCACTGTCTGAGCTGCCCAACCATGGCGATGAGAATCAGGTCAAACTAGATGTGGATAGATCATTCGTCTATTACCCCAACTGTATATCGCCCCCCGCTTACCTTACACAAATGCATGCATGTTGTACCAGACCTGCTAATGTTCCCCATTAGATAAGACCGAGAAACAGCTAAAGGACAAAAGAGACGAATTATTAGACTTGATTGTATCGGTCTTGCGGCGAAACCCTATGCTTTGCTATTTCCAGGGGTACCATGACATTGCCCAGGTCCTGCTTCTCGTCCTTGGCCGTAAACATGCTTACCAAGCTCTGGAACATATATCTCTCTTTCGCATAAGAGATTATATGCTTCCATCTCTATCTCCCGCACTTACGCATCTTCAATTACTGCCTGCCATCGTCACATCCGTAGACCAGAAACTTGGCCAGCACTTAGCTGGCACCAAACCATTTTTTGCCCTTGCTGCCACCCTAACGCTTTACGCACATGACATAGAGGATTATGCTCATATTGCCCGACTTTACGACTTTATCCTCGCCCATGAGCCAGTTGTATCAATATACCTGTTTGCTACCATCATCCTGTCAAGAAAAGACGAACTGTACGATATCCCTCCTGACGAGCCTGAGATGTTTCACGGCATCCTGTCAAAACTACCCCGCCCACTAGACCTCGAGGCCCTGATCTCGAGTACAGTGCAAATATATCACGGCCACCCACCTGAGAAGCTCCCCTGCAGTGCGTGGAAATCCATACCCTCCTATAGTGTGCTTAAAACGCTGAGAAACCCTGGCTTGCAGTCGACCCCGGAGCAAGCAAGGGGCTACTTTCGTCAGCAGATCCGAGGTCTGCAGCGGAAAAAGATGCGCAAAGACGCAGTATTGCTTATTCGAAAGCACTCTTTTTCCATCAAGCTCGTTGGCGCCACCGTTGCTGTCGGGATACTCTCATACTGGATGATGAAGCGAGATCCTGACCTTATAAAACATCTCTGGCGTTATCTAGGACCTCTGAAGACTACCTTGGGGCTATGATCGGGTTAAACCACACGCACTTCTTGTACATTTGCTAAATGGCCTTCATATATACATAAAAATAATCACAGACTATAGAAAAAAGTTTATCAGCTGCTTAGTCCTTCATCTACTGCCATGCCCGTCCATGATGAATAGCTTACGTAAGCCGTATCTTCAAGCTGTCTTCTTTCCGTCGTCATTTCTTAGGCACCAGCATCCACCATATCCGCGACTATTACAATCCAATAGCGAAGATGGCAAATCGAGGCTACGATGCAGTAGTGGACGTTGATGCTGAGGTATGAGATGATGCTGCCGTTTTCTCTCATGTTGCTATCAGGACTGCCCCAGACTAATTGAACACTCACCAACAGGGCGACCTTGGCCATACGGACCTTCAAGAAGACCTCGAATTTCATTCCTCAAGTACGATTCGTGACTCCTTACAATATAATCCTTCTATTATATCCCTTTTTTTTGGTCATAGACAAGGAAATTGTATCCAATATAGCTGACTCATGATTCAGATTTCGACGAGACACCACGCAATGCTAAAGGGCATCCAGATTCTTCCTCGTCTTTCCTCGGCGGCTCATCGTCTCGACAAGCGGGCGGGTCAGGAAGCGCGGGATCCAATGCGAAAATATGGAGTATAGCATATTACAACCGGTACTTCGATGTCGACACTTCAGAGGTATTCCGACGATGTGTTTCGACCCTCTACCCAAGGTCGAACTTCCTTGACGTTCTTGACGGGAACCCAGACTTATACGGCCCGTTTTGGATTGCCACTACTGTCGTGGTAATCCTTTTCCTGACCGGCACTGTCTCCCAATACCTGGCAAGAAAAGGTAGCCATCATTTCGAGTATGATTTCCGTCTCCTCTCTGGTGCTGCGGGACTTATTTATGGCTACACATTCATACTGCCCGTTGCTTTATGGGGTGCATTACGTTGGTTTGGTAGCTCCAGTGCGGATTTGATCGAGTGTTGGGCGCTCTACGGATATGCCAATTTGATCTGGATTGCCGTTGCTTTGGTTAGCTGGAGCCCGCTTACTGCACTGAACTGGGCGCTTGTCGGAGTTGGTTTTGGCTGGACGGTGTTCTTCTTGCTAAGGAATCTTTATCCAGTACTAAGTGCTACGGATATGAAGACAAGCAAGATATTGTTGATAGTGGTCATAGTGCTTCATGCAGCCTTGGCCATTGCCATTAAAGTGCTGTTCTTTGCGTAAGTTAAAAAACTAGCCCTATCAACCCATACTTTACGCGAAGGCTAACAACATTCGCGTAATAGGCACGGAAGTTATGCTAAGAAGCATGACGATGACCATGATGACAAGCATGATAAGGGCGACAAGCATGACGACAAGGACAAGCATGACCGCTTTTAAGTTTATATGTTATACCCTTGGAATATCCTAGCTCTTCAGTAACTGATGAGCCTTTTCCCTGCAACATTAATTGAAAGATCCTTCTGAGCTTCTCTCGAATGCTGTATTATTGCTGTTTTCTTATTGACATTGTATTACTCCAACACTCTCATAGAATCTCGTTTTCCGCAGGGTAGTGAGGCTGGTGCGACTTTTTGTTGAGATGCTAAATAGCTCTGGGTATTGCCGAATTCTAGGAAGTCCTTTTTTATTGCAAATGTATAAATAACATAGTGCTCTCTCTTTGAAAGCGTCATATGTCATGTCACCCA
>NW_003345200.1:2807014-2808233 GCF_000150975.2 Nannizzia gypsea CBS 118893 | reverse complement strand
TGCAGTTGGTGGCACGAGGAGGGGAGGTCGGTCCTTATCCAAGCGGAGGATACCAGTTTGTCCCATATCCAAGACCCGCAAAACGACGGTCATTAAGCGTTGGGCGTATCATCTCCACATACATAGGCACTTTCGGCCAGACCTTCTTTCTCGCAGTTGAACTTGGAGGCAAGGGCCTTTCAAGGAGGGCTCGATAATACCACCGGGAAGGTCGAGGACAAAGGTGAAAGGGTGGGACTCCTATACATCATTCCATCCGCATTTAGATTTCCGTTTTTAATTTCCGTTATGTTTTCGCCCACATGAGACCTCCAAGGCGTGATTGAGATCCCTATTCCTCCGGGTGCTATTGATCAAGCATACCTTCTGGATGCCGTATTCGCTCAATGGGAACTCATCGCGGATGTGCTTTCCACCGAAGACGTATCGCTGTTCTTCGACAGAAATGAGTTCTCTCTCGCAAACCTGGGACTTGATGGCGGAGATAGTGTCGGTGGGCTCTGCGGTCAGAGTGAGAGTGTTTCCACTCAGGTTCTTGACGAAGCTATCGGTCGCAACAAAAGGGGTCACATAGTCAGCCTTGCGCATCCAAAATGTATGGCTCCAGCCCTCTTTTCTTCATATCTCGAACGTTCTTGAAGGGTTCGATCGGAGCACTGGGGTAAAGGGTTCAACCTACATCTGCACTACATGGCAGGAAAACGAGATACGTTAGAAATCATTCAACTAAACCGCGCGCATCTATCATGAAAGATAACTTACTGTTGGCAGTGAATCTGTCGCTATTTTGCTTCGTGGTTTGCCGATAACTGCGTCGGACGTTCGAGATAGCATCAAGATTTCGAAGTGTTCGCTTAGCCCGTGGGAGCAAAATACCCTAAGCCCTACTCTCTATGATGACTAAGCAACCGATTTAACTTCAGCTTGTTGGGCGCATCAGCCAAAGAAGCATAGCGGGCAACAATTGATTACTTGAAGTTGACTATGTTTAAGAATAGACCACGATGCTGGTCTTATATTCAAGTCTAGAAGCAAAAGTTTGTGGCGGAAGTGTTCATTTATTATTCCTAGGTTTTACATTTGGAACTTGAATCCGGCTCTCTGTCTGATAGACACTTAGGACCAGAGTTTCCAAGGACACGCCAATGGTTTTGCAGCAGTATCATAGAATTTCTTGCAATCTCTGGCAGCTGGTTTCATAGCGGAACCGCAAGTAATC
>NW_003345200.1:2724985-2806914 GCF_000150975.2 Nannizzia gypsea CBS 118893 | reverse complement strand
TAGTTAGCGGACGGCTT
Source organism: Nannizzia gypsea CBS 118893 (assembly GCF_000150975.2). Lineage (NCBI taxonomy): Eukaryota > Fungi > Ascomycota > Eurotiomycetes > Onygenales > Arthrodermataceae > Nannizzia > Nannizzia gypsea. The sequence continues at coordinate 2,806,897 of NW_003345200.1, read as the reverse complement.
GCATGGTACAATGAAGTGGCCACCCTACCTTTACAGCAATCCAAAGCCTATCGTACCAGTCCATGTATTCATCTAGCTGTTGCTGTGTCATTTCCATTGCATCCATCTCTGTGGCTTTCATTGCAGCACCATTTGTGAGGAACCCCTGTGAAATCCCCCTACTGTCAAATGTGTTTTGAGCTTCAGCCCATTTCTCCCAATCCATAACCTGGACGGAAGGATCATTTGGCGCCGGTGGGTATCTTTTGACGTTGTCAAATGGGAACAGAAGCTTAGTAGCAACAATTACAAGGCACATTAGTTGCACTTCTGGTAGGTATAGACGACGAAACTTCCCAGTCACATCTTTGGGAAACCTGTATGAAAATTCCACGCTTTTCATCAGCCGTTTAACAGCCGAAAAGACTTCAACTATTCAATTTCTTAGCAAAAAGGCATCCGATAACTTGGAATGGAAGTAGCTTATTGGTAGACTTACTAGGTAGCGCGAGCTGTTTCACATACGAGAAAAGGAGTAATGATGTGTTGACGGCTGGAAACTCCATGCTAAAACCACGGTGATAAAGCATTATCATGTCTGCAACGGCTCGGTGAACTTGATCCCCAACAGGAAGATTCTAATATACTTGTCAGACCTTTTTGCTTGTAAGCATTAAAAGAAGGGTAACGAAACCTACCCTTGTATCAAAAGCGACGTGATATATGGCAGGGAGCCGGTCTTTCATTTCTGAGGGTATAAAACGGAGAGGCCTCATGAACGGTATTTCATCCTCAGCAACCCACTTTTGCAGATACCCAATGCTCACTGGAAGCCGGAGTAATAATGTACCCAAGTAACAGAGAGCTAAAGAGTCAATTACTCGCGGCGAAGTACTGAGTTTCCGTTTGTGATATCGATACTCTTCTTTATCAATTTCATTTGATACGCCAGTCTGAGAACTGAAGAGCTGGGTGGAATTCTCGTCGTCGGCATAGATATCGTCCCTCCCTTCATAAATCTTCTCGAGCCGGAGAATCCATAGCTCCTTTACAATCCGCTATACACTCTATATTAGCAAACCGGTCTACATTGTACGTATTGGACGAAAACTCACCTCGAGTTCTGAGGGAAGCCCCTTGACATGAATCAGGGCGTGACATTGTTTCCACAGCAAAAGCTGATAGGCTTCAAGGAACAGCTGGAATGCATCACTTCCATGATAAGCTTTACCAAGTGTGCATTAGTAGGAGTAGTTAAACCAGCATTTTGGGAATGTGTCTTGCAGGTCTTACTTTTGGATCTTCGTTCAGCCTGGACCTTCTTCCGCCGGGCTGTTCTGCCATGGGCGCCGAAGTTCTCGTCGTCCACAACAACTTCCTGGCCCTATATAAGTAGAGTAAGCAAGACTAGCTGGATGATGATTAAAAATTCGAGTTTCTTCTACTTTACCTGCTGTTGATGCCCTTGACGACAAAACCACAAGCCGTTCTCGATATAGTAACGCGTTTCGCGGCAGCCCTCCTGGCCGCAGATACCGCGCGCAGACTCTGCCATTAGAAGGCCATTTTTATATGTACCACAGAAGACACTCTCATTCAGGTCGTATCTAATGCCTGGTTTGCTCGGTTAGGTTAACCTTGCCCCTTCGCCACGCCCACAAAGGAGAGAGAAATGCAGGTTTTGAATATGCGAATAGACTATGTCACCTCTTGAAGAGCTACTGATAGCGGCACGTGAGCCAATGAATTTCAAGGTTTCAAGGTATTCTGTGATGTACTTAATGGGACAATTGTAAAAGAAGAAGCTGGCTGTACAACGAAGGAAATGCTTTGACATCGTATATCTTTTCATTCATCATCACTCTGTAATTTAGAAAATGCCACAAATGAAGAGCATCCACTTGTATACTAGAAAAACATAGCCCGGAAAAAGCTGCCAGTACCTATTTCTGCCATTTGCGGATGCAAGCAAAAGTCAAGAAGATGGCTTTTCCTGAGGATGCTTAACGCCTGCGTAGGTGATTTGATAGGACGACTTATGGACATATAATTCTAGCAAGAGCAGGTAGAAGAAAGTTAAAATGGTGAATCGGGAGTCGTCGTACTAATTTAATGGGCGACTTCTTTGGCGTCCATGGCGACCTCCTCACCCATTGCAGTCAAAACAACAACGTCTAAAGGAGTCGTTAGCTGGGAATCTCATTATGATTTAGGTGAGCATAGCGGGGTTTACTTACTGGTGTCCTTCTCCTCAGTCCTGAAGAGTCTCGTGATCTTATCACCAATCTCACCAGGAGGAAGTTTAACATCGTCCTTGGGAGATCCATCGTCCGTCATCAGGTTGAGGAAACCGTCGTCACTGATGTCGACCTGCCAAAATGTTAGTATATAAGAACCCGCATCTTACAGATTGATTATCAACCAACATGTGGCAACTTACCAGCTGGTATTCCTGGCGGCGGACGTTGGGGACATCCATGTTGTGGGTGGAAGGAGAGAGATCTTCAAGCTTCTTGCCAGTGAAGATGTCGATGGCGACCAAGTGGACTTTAGCGTGACCGTGCTTTCCGGTCTTCGAGGTGGTCATCTCAACAATCTTGCAGGGGCGGCCCTTGATGACGACGTGTCCGTTCTTCCTCAAGGCAGAGCACTGCATGGGGTAGGTAGTGGAGGCGCCAGCATCGGCGTTGTCGAAGGTGACATTGTGCTATAAACCAGAGTCAGTGACCATACTCCTTTTCTGTGGCTGCCGAAAAAAATTGATGTCGCAGCGCTTGGGATGCGGGGAAAAGGCTTAGGAAAGTGGGATGTTTTTACCTGCTCGTCGTCGGCCATGATGAAGGATAATGAGTCGGTAAGCTAGAAAATAGTATGGAGGTTGGATAGGAGAGAGGCCGACAAGTGTGCGCGAGATGGAAGAGGTTGTGAGAAGGCAAGGGTGGGGAGGGAGACCGAAGTTGAAGTAGGCAAAGAAATTTATTTAAAATGCTTTCCCTCCCGCCAAACGAAAAAAAAAAAAAGTAAGCACCTGTGTAGAGGGGTCGAGAGTGTTTAGCTTATTTGGGCATGTTTGCATGCTTTGTTTATTTCTGCACCTTTGGCTCGTGTCGACGCCCGTAGTTAACTAGTTGATAGCTTCAACGAGGCCGGAAGACGAGGACGAAGCGATGACGAGACGGGGACGACGACGAGGACAAAGATACAGGCGACGGCAGTGACAGTGACATTGGGACATGCATGTTTAAAAGCCCGTTGGATGCAGACCGGGCATCGAGAGTGAAACAGCACGATGTGGCCAGACAGAGGAGCTGCTGGCCAGGGAGGCCCAGTTGCCTCTGCGTCCACCAGCAGCCTGCCATATTCTCCGGCACGACGGCAGTCGCAGCTGTCGTCTGCTAATAAGACGGGACGACCGTCATTTAGCCCTAGGTCCTCCTCGCTGTCGTTCTCTCCCACCCCGAACGCCTCCACTACCTCCCTACCCGGCACCGCTCGAGCCGTAAATGGACTCTCAAGGCTGCCTCCTTCAGGCATGAGGAATCAAAGCTACCCTGACCCGGTGGATGTTTTAAATGGCATCATTGGCCAGCGACATCCCAACTCTACCTCCGATTATGTGACAGCCTCGCCGCCAGAGAAGCCAGAAGTCCTTTGTGAGAACATCGATTTTGGTGACCTCAGCTTAGAGGAGTTCGCCCACCGGATGGAGACGCAGCCTGCGCGCCGGAGCTGCCGTCAGGGACCACAATCTTTTGAACAGTGTGAGAACCCCGTGGATGTCTATTCACAGCCCCCCGTTGTTAATATTTGGATGTATATAGATGAGAATGATCGGAATGTATATGAAGAACTTCACAATTCGATCACAGTACGTCACATCTCTCACATATTCAAACCTTTCACCAAATCCCTGAAAAAGAGCCTCTGAGCTAAAACGTCTTTATAATCCAGGGATGCGACGAAGTACTGAAATCGGTTGAATTATACCTCACGAAGTTTCAGGCTGAGCTAGGGGCTATATCCTCAAAGATTGAGTCCCTGCAGTCCCGTTCATTCCGACTAAGTTCACAGCTCGAAAATAGGAAGAATGTTGAACGAATCTTGGGGCCGTCCGTTGAGAAAATAAGTGTATCACCACATACTGTCCGATCCATATCAGATCGTCCCATCGACCAAGAGTGGGTCAAGGCTCTGAACGAGCTCGATGCACTCTCTTCTACGATCAATGCGGACAACTCTACCCCAGAAAATATTAAGGCCATCGAAGATGTCAGGCCCTTGCTGAAAAATTTGCAAGAAAAGGTGAGTTACTTACGTCCTAATCACAACTCACTCAGGGTTATCGCTAATTTTAGACAAAGGCTGTGGAGCGGATTCGGGACTTCCTTGTTACTCAAATAAAAGCCATTCGATCTCCGAATATGAATGCTCAGGTTATTCAGCAACAGACATTGCTGAAGTACAAAGATCTATACGCCTATCTCTCAACCCACCACCCGACATTATCCGAGGAGATTACCCAGGCATATGTCAATACCATGAGGTGGTATTACTTATCAAATTTCACTCGGTATTCCCAAGCTTTGGACAAATTGAAGCTTTATTCAATTGATCGAAATGATCTCCTTGGAGGCGACACATCTTCACAGAGAACAGGTAAACATATTTTTACCTTGATATACTTCCGATTAGTTCAACATGCTGACCTTTCTTAGCACATGGTAGCTCTGGTAGCCGTAGTCCTGCGCTTGCTGCTCATGACCCCCTTGCCCTGGGTCGGCGCATGGACATACTGAGATCAAATTCCCACATGGCACTCTCGTCTTACTTGGCAGAGGAAGACAAAGCGACACATGGGCTGGAGATTATCTTCCGAAATTTCAACCTGGCACTGATTGATAATATCTCTGCCGAGTATTCGTTTATGGCTGAGATGTTTTCTGCGAAGTCAATACACTACACCTCACAGAAAGTGACCGAAATCTTCGAACCTACATTTGCATCTGGACAAGCTCTAACAAAACAACTTATTGAGTCTACTACCGATTGTATTGGTATTCTTCTTTGCGTCAGATTGAATCAGCAGTTTGCATTTGAAATGCAACGCCGAAAGGTCCCAGTGGCAGACCCTTACATCAACGGCATCAACATGCAGCTGTGGCCACGGTTCCAGATGATCATGGACATGCATTTTGAATCACTAAAGAGGATATCAACGGCCTCTACCCGAAGCGGCCTTTCAGTCCTAGCGTTGACGTCAACAGATGCCCAATCGTCCGCTCCACACTTCCTTACGCAGAGATTCGGCCAGTTTCTGCATAGTATATTAACCTTATGCAATGAAGCTGGTGACGATGAGCCGATTTTCAACAGCCTAGGCAGACTGGTGAATGAATTCGACGCACTACTTACCAAGCTAAGCAAGAGCAGCGGTGACGCTAAGAGAAGAGAACGTTTCCTCTTCAACAATTATTCATTAATTCTTACTATTATCAGTGTATGTCATGATTCAACCTTACCCTGAGTTTGGCCTTCCTGACCTATCTTTTAGGATACGAAAGGAAAACTGGCAACCGACCAGAAAGAGGTGAGTGTTTATCTAACAACCTATCTATCATTGTTTCCAATTAACTAACAATCTCGTAGCACTTCGAATCTTTTGTCAGAGGATCAGCTAGTCGTCGGTAATCATACTAATTAACGGAGCTTTTTTTTTTCTTGTTCAGGCGTAGAACTTTTAAGTATAGAGCAAGTTTTCACGGCGTCTAGGTTGGTCTATGAAAGCAAGCGGCTGCGAGTAAGCGCGGGAGTCCGGCTGGCGTGTCACCCTGTTTACTCTACATATATATATACAATGGCACGTACATTGTGTTTCTTTGTCTTTCTTTGCTTTGCGTTTCAATAGGGTCCTCCATGTTTTGTTGTAGATCAGTCAACAACGCATAATTAAGAATGCCCCTGCTGATCTCTACGGAACGCCAAGTCCAATTGGGTCTCGGCCATTACTAAGCCCCAACCACGCATTATTTGCCCCGTCTGGGGTAACGCTCTTCAATTTCCGATCCAACCATCTGCGTTTTAGATGGTCGCAGTCTTTACGGAGTATATATGAATTGGCAGACCATTTGATTGGATGACCCTGTGAGACGAGAAGCTGAGTTGACAATATCGCTTCAGCGTTGGCTGCGTGATGTTCGCTAGACCTGCATTTTCAGGGCCGCTAGCAAGAGGCCGGCTATTCTCTAGCAGCAGCAACCTACATGCCGACTTCACACATGCAGTAGGTAGTATTATAACTCTCCCTGAGGCGCACTCTCGCCTTAAATTTAGTTTGATCCTTATAATGCGGCGATTGGAACATACTCTGACGATGTTGAAAACAGGTTATCGGAGCTGGAGTTGTAGGGCTTGCAGTTGCTCGTCAATTAGCAGCTCGAGAAGGAACATCAACTATTCTACTAGAGAGACACTCAGCAGTAGGAACAGAGACTAGCAGTCGAAACTCTGAGGTCTGCACCGGGTCTTTCATCAACCTTTATTTTAACGGGATAATCAGACTAACAGGCCCTACAGGTTATCCACGCCGGTCTATACTATGGTGTTGGATCATTAAAAACAAAACTATGCATTGAAGGGAAAGAAATGCTTTATGAGCTCTGTCAGAAGCAAAATATCCCACACTGCAACACTAAGAAGTGGATTGTTGCCCAGGACGAGGAACAATGGAAAGAATGCCTAAAGGTTTTCCTCCATGCTAAGGAAATAGGTGTACCAATTCGCTTTGTCTCTGTAGAAGAGGCAAAAAGGAGAGAGCCAGATGTACGAGCAGAAGCTGGAATCCTAGAAAGCCCCACGACTGGAATAGTGGATGTTCACTCCCTCATGTCCTATTTACACGGCAACTATGAGGAAAGAGGCGGAGACTGCGTGCTGTTGACAGAGGTTCATAAGATCGAACCTCTAAAAAACGGACGTGGCTATGAGGTTTTTACCAAATCCGGAGAGAGAAAGGATGAAGAGTCATCTTTTACAGCGGAAACGCTTATTAACTGTGCTGGTCACTTTGCTTGTGGAATAAACAACATGGTTTTACCCCCCGAAAGACATCGAACACCACACTTCGCTAAAGGGACGTATTTCTCATACGCAGCTTCGTCACCAAAACCTTCGACGTTGCTATACCCAGCACCTCGGCCCAGTTATGGCGGGCTAGGTACACATCTGACCCTCGACATGGCAGGTCGGGTAAAGTTCGGTCCAGACGTCGAATGGGTGGACAGTGCAGACAATTTGAACCCAAGCCCAAAACGGCTAAAGCAGGCTATTAAGGAAATTCAAGCATACTTACCTAGTGTTAATCCCGATGCGATCGGCCTTGATTACTGCGGTATCAGACCGAAGTTAGTTAGGGGAGGGTCCGTCTCTTCTGGCAAGGATTTCCAAGACTTTGTGATTCAAGAAGAGGAGGGCTTTCCGGGTTTCATAAACTTACTTGGGATTGAGAGCCCCGGGTTGACTAGTTCTTTGGCTATTGCAAAAATGGTAGAGAATCTTTTATATAGATAAATCGTTATCATTTGAGAGTTGTTTAGCCGAATATGGAAGTTTTCATTTTTTTTTTTTTTTTGAGTCCTGCTTGAATGGACTTTGCTTTTCAAAATTTCAATCCCGACCGATCAATAGAGGCTTCGGATAAGTTCAAATACTGTTAAATGTGTTAGCGATATTTTGGTTATCTTGATCAGGGGGCCACTTACATGCTGGCATATTTGGATCCTTTTTATCCTCTTTCAGTGCACGCAACGCAATTGTGTCAGCCTCACTGGGCTTTACGGAAAACTATCGTTTAATCAAATACGTCATTAACATTCGAATGAATATCCATGTTAAAATGCGATATGTGAGAATACCCTACCTCAGACAATGTAGATTTCAGTTCCAGCCCTTCTACCAATTTAGCAATGGCATCTCCCACGGCATTGGCATCCTTTGCATCATCGCCAGAACAAGCATGACCAATGTACGGCAGTATCTTTGCAATCTGATGTGCTTCCTCTGGATTCCTCGCGGCCTTGAAGTGTATAGTTTTAGCTAACGATATACAAGATGTGATGCCGTGTGGAATTGCATATGTAGCCCCTATAACATGACCAATTGTATGACTTAGTCCTATTGCTGCAGTAAAGTAAAACGGAGGTAAGGCAGAATATGCCGCTATTTGTAATTCCTGGCGAATTTTTGGGTTTTCAGGGTCTTTCTTGCATAACGGAAGAAGGCTGAATATCTCGCGGATAGCAGTTCGACATAGTCTTTTTGTAGGCACTTCGGCCGCTTGAGGGTGATACTGGAGCTCGACTGCATGATCAATTGCACGAACCTAAATAGTTATATAATTTAGCTTATGGTAAATTAAGGGGTTTTTCTAGCTTATATTGAGGTACGTACAGCAGAGCTTAGCCATAATCGTGCTGGAGTATGTAGAGTTATTTCGGCATCGTATATGATGGCTAAAGTCATTAGCAGGGGCGTTAACTAGTTGACCAGTTGGTGCTATTGACCATTACGTACCCTTTGGAGCCATTTCAGGGTGGAAAATTCCAACTTTAAGCCCTTCATGATTGGTATATCCTGCTCCCAATGTATTTTCAGCCACACTCAAAGTCGTTGGTAGGGCCACGATTGGCGTCCATTTTTCAGTCTGTTTATGTATGTGATACGCAACGGCCTTTGCGGCATCTATAGGTGATCCTCCCCCGACTGCTACAATGATATTTGCAGCAGACTTGTTCATATGCTGAATCGCGCAGTCAATATCTGCAACGGGCCTATAGTATGTGAGTTAGTTTGACAACCTTCCGCCTATTCAATAACCCATCAACTAGTTGGCGTACACATGTTGGCGGACTCCAGCATACGTACCCGCATGCGAGTCCGCCAGAAGGCTCTCTAGCTCTTTGATAACAGGCGTTTTCTCGTTCAACGACCTTCCGGTGATGATAAATGCTTTAGATCCACCCAACTCGGAAACCACTTTTGGCAGCAAGCTCCGGCTTCCTGGAGTATGTTATTGATACGTTAACAATGCTATTTCTTCATTCCCCATGCCCTGTGGCCGAGGGTGTATAACTTGCCTTGCCCGTAGAGCATATACTTGGCGGGCAGCGTAACGTACGCTCCCCTTAGTTCGCTGTCGATGCCTTGGAATGAAGATGTGAAATCCATCTCTATACAAACATCAAATCGTGTGCAATATAGTCCTTATAATCAGTGTATCGTATTCTGCCTACGTGGGATGTTTCCTTGATGTTGTGATCCATGTAGTGGTGGGATGATGCATGCATGTACCTTTTATACTTATGACGACATCCAGCATTTAAACTCAAACGCAACACCCGAATATTGACGATATTTTTATACGTTGGTTTACCTTATCAAGAGCTTGCATGTGAACCTTTGAAGTACAGAATCTCCATTGATATTGAATGCTCATACCATACTCGAGGAATAAGCCCACACTGTGTCTCAACAAGAGAGAGCAGTAAGTACATGTCTTTGAACTCAACTCAAGCTCTCCAAACTAGAGATGCACGCTGTAAGCCTCCGGAACCAAACTTCGAGAAACGAAAAGATAAGGCAAATGAAGAGGAAAGATGAAAGAGAAGATGAAGCACAGAATGCCCCCCTAGCACCGTAAATAAGATATGAACTTTTTTTGAATTGGCATTTCCTTTCCATTTCCATACTCTCTTTTTCTTCCCCTTCTCGTTGTTTGTTTGTTTGTGTTGGCTGTTCACAATTTGTAAAAGATACCACACAAATGATGCTGTTGGGCTTGCAAGGAACCATAACATGCATGCGTTGCTATCACATTCCACATTCTAACAGGATCAAAAAAAAAAAAAAAAAAAGGGAAAGAGATGAAAGAAATAAAAGAGAAAAAAGGAAAGAGAACTCGGGCAAAAAGGGAATCAAGCAAGTGTTAGAAAGAAAAGATAGACAGATAAACTCCTGGCAAAGGGGGAAGGGGGTGTCATGAGGACGTAAGCGGGCGAAGGCACAACAAGCACTAAGAAAATAGGGGTAATAGAAGGTAAGGGATATCTTTGTTACCAGGAAGGAAAAAAGACGAGATGCGAAATGGAACGTTTCCCGCTTCCAATGTCAAACCTTTGCCAGCTACAACCGAAACTTGGAGAGGGGAGAAGAGAAAAAAATCCGTAACCGTATATGGAGGCTGCGTGGGTAGGATGGCATAAACGCCGTGGGAAGGGGAGAGAGAGAGAGTCGTTCAGCAAAAAAACAAAAGGGGAAATAGAAACAAGAGGAAGAGTATTCGTTAAGACATGCCAAGCCGAGGAAACCAGAATCAAAAATTTCCTCCACAATTAGAAAACCGTTTCAAGCATTATTTAAGACTTAGTCTCTTCCGCAGGCTTGCCAGCCTCTGGCTGTGCAGCCTCACCGGCGGGAGCGTCGTTCTTGTTCTTAACATATTCGTCGTAGACCGTAAGGGCTTCATCAACCTTAGCTCGGAGAGCAGCGTCATCATCAACACTGGGAAGGTAGGTTAGCGATGTTTATGATCAATGAGGAACGTAAAAGAGTGCACTTACAGGCCAATCAACTCTGAGTTGTCCATCTCCAGAAGCATACCAGTGATCTTTCCGGCAAGCTCAGGCTGTTGTGCAAGAATCTTAGGGTAGATGGCTTCACCGAGCATCTGTTTCTGTTGGGGTTCGGGAGCGGCGTTGAAAACCTGGAGGTTGATTGAGCCGGGGCCGGCTGCTTCATCGCGTGGCATACCACCTTGTCCAGGTGCACCTTGACCGCGGCCGCCAGGGCCTGGTCGGCCACCCTGCTGCATAGGCATGTTACGGCCCTGAGAGTAGCCTGGGCCGCCAGGTCCGCCTCGCATTGGTGGGGCGTTTCCGGCAGCTGGTGGCATACCTTGCATTGGACCCTGGCCACGACCGCCGCCACGACCGAACGACTGGCCCATCTGTGGGTAATTTAGACCATTTGGAATTCCAGCACCCTGCATGGCGCCCATTGGAATGCCTTGGCCACCCATGGCGAAGTTAGGAGGAAGTGGCTGGTTGGGGTTCATGCCACGGCCGCCCTGCTGTCCGGGGAACTGGGCGAACTGGCCAGGACGACCACCTGGCATTCCTGGCATCACCATACCAGCTTGACCAGCAAACTGCATTCCACGCTGAGCACCAGGGAGGAAGCCCTGCTGGCCAGGAGCACCATAGAAGACGGCGGGCTGCATGAACTATCTTCGGTATTAGTAAGAGCTCGGAGTTAATGTATATAGATAGTCCGGAAGGCACTCACAGGTTGAGCCATTCCAGCAGCAGCAGCAACCTGCTGTTGGCGGATGGTGTTTCTAGCTTGGATACTAGCTTCGAGCTGGCGGGTATATTAGTATATTGATATCTCTGAAAAATGCATCGTGTTGATGTCTCTTACCTGGCTCTTGCGAACGTCCTTGCGTTGGGCCAAAGCAACGTAGAGTGGCTTACCATGAACCATGCGCTGGTTCATCTCGGTAACGGCCTTGGAGGCTTCATCTGGGTTGCTGAAACAAACGAAACCGAAACCCTTACTCTTCCCGAGATGTTTCTTCTCAGTCTTGGCACCATCGGTCTTTCCCTCAGTCTTCTCTTCGGATTTCGATTTGTCTTCGGACTTCTCATCAGACTTAGTCTCAGCCTTATCTTCAGGCTTGTCTCCGGTCTCCTTCTTGGCCTTCTCCTTATCGGCTTCCTTGTCCTTCTCGGCGTCAGCGGGAACATCGGAAATGGCCTCACGCATGACCTTGGCGGAAGTGATGTTGCCATAGCTGCTGAAGAGCTCACGAAGCTTCTCATCATCGATATCGTCGGACAAGTTCTTGATGTAGAGGTTGACACCCTGGTACTTAGAAGCCTTCTCAATGCGAGCAGCTTCGTACTGCTTTCGGAGCTCTTCTTCACGCTCGTGCTTCTTCTGGGCACGGCCGACGTAGAGCTTCTGGCCCTTGAGCTCGTACTCATTCAAACCCTCGACGGCAGCGGAGGCGGCCTCGTGGTCAGAGAAGTTGACGAATCCGAATCCGCGGCTCTTACCGGTCTCGTTGTCACGGCTGAGGGTTGCAGAGGTGATTTCACCGTATTTCTCGAAGAGACTACGGAACTCCTCATCGGTGACATCCTGCTCAACGTTCTTGACATAGATGTTGGTGAAGTTGGCCTTCATCTCCTCAAACTTGCTCTGGCGGTCCTTCTTGGCGATGTGGTGTCCAACAAAGACTTTCTTTTCGTTCAACAACATACCATTAACGTGTTTGATGGCATTGGTAGCAGCCTCTGCAGTTTCATAATGGACGAATCCGTATCCCTTGGAGTTACCGTATTCATCCTGGGCAACCTTGCAAGAAAGGATGTTTCCGAAAGCAGCGAAGGTGTCGTGAAGGGCCTTGTTATCAATGGCAGTATCAAGGTTCTTGATGAAGACGTTGCCCTGACCAGTTTTGCGGAGAGCAGGATCACGCTGAGACCACATAATGCGGCATGGACGGCCCTTGATCAGGGTGTAGTTGAGGTCCTCGAGGGCACGCTCTCCGTCAGCGGTGTTGTTGTAGTTCACGTAGGCGTAGCCGAGAGAACGTCTGGTAACAGCGTCGCGGCAGACACGAATCGACGCGACCTGTCCGATGGAGGAGAAGAGCTCGTAGAGCATAGCCTCGGTGACGGAAGGGTCCAGCTCTCCGACGTACAACGAAGCAGAGTGAGGCTGTGAGGTCGCCGGGGCCGTGGTGCCAGAGGACTCTCCGGCAGCTTCTGGAGCGGCCTCAGTGCTAGGAGCTGCGGCGGCAGCAGTGCCGTTGGCAGGGGCCTCAGTAGGCGCCTCAACCTGGTCCACGGGGACGTTGGTGGCGGTCTCTGGAGCAGACATATTTTCTAATGTTTTTCCGAGTTTTTTTGTGATTTTTTGGTTTGGATTGTTGGTCGCTTGGAAATCTTTTGGTATCGTCGATCGAGCAAAAAAGTTAGCATAAGCCAGGTCAAGAAGCTCGAAAAAAAGAGGGGCACCGCAACGAATTCTCTTCAAAGGGTATACAGCGCGTGGATCGAGCAGACGGGGCAGAAGTGACGCGAGGCAGATATCCTGCAGGCGAAACGGAAGGCGAGATGAGAGAAAGGTGAAGGCAGGGAGAGTAGGAGAAGTGAAAGCTGCTGGGGTAAGTAAGTGTGCGGTGTGCGGGTTTCCAACCACCACAAACAACCCACAACCACCACCACCACCAACCTCCGGCGTCTCTCTTCTTCTCCTCCTCGAATGACTCTTGTTTTCAATGGCGAGGCAGCAGTCGGCGCAGGTAAACGTAGGATCTGACGGCTTCTCGCGTGCTGGCAAAGGCGGGCGACGGGCTTGACGTGGGATAGTGAAGACGGGACAGGGACTCACCAGGCGAACCTCGAAGAGGTTGATGCTTGATATCTTTCAGGCTTTACGAGTAGTTTTCTGGTAGGGGAAGGGGCAGAGGGAAGGAAACACTCGGGAGTGTTTCTAACGGACGGATAGATCACAGCCTGAGGAAGCACAAGAAGTGGTTTGGTTGTTGCAAGTTGGTTGTCTTTTTTTTTTTTTTGGTATCTTTTGATGTGCGAAAGAAGAGGAAGAAGCAGAAAAAGTTAAAAAAAAGTCGACCTTTTTTTTTTTTTCTTTCGGTGTGAAAAAAGCTTGAAATGACTAAGATATCACTAAGCAAGTCATTCAAGATCTGGATCTTCATTGGACGATGATGATGCTCTTGACTACGACTGATAATTAGACAGAGTGAAGCATAAGGTCTATAAGTAGTGATGCTGGCTGTAAATACAGTTCTCCGCAGCCATGTCAACGTCACAGACTCCAGGAAATGCAGTTTAGAGATCCGCTGTCAATGACATCATGACAGAAGGATGGGAATAGCAAGTTAGTAAAACAGTTAACTAAGGTCAAAGCCGGCCCCCGAGTTCACTGCATACATCAGCTTCTCCCGCAGCGTATCTGCATTTGTATACCGCGGCAGCTTCAGTAGGTTGGCACAGGTACTGGCACTGGGCAGACGTTCTTCATCAGAGCTCGAGTCCCGGATGCTGAATCGGGGGTTTAGGTGGCTAAAGCCCAGCAGCGGAGCGCGCGGCGTTGAGGTCACGAACTTCAGCACCTTTTGTCTGTCTTTGTTGGGCATTGCTTCGAGAACTTCCCAGAAGAGCTTGATGGTTGGGTGGTCCTGCTGGTCATCACCCAGGACATAGACGCCGCTGTATACCGTGTTACGGCGAAGGTCGTTGACGTCAATCTCGATTGCGTCTCCGCCAACAAGGCGCTGCAGTTCGCCTTGGTTGAACATGGATAGCCATGACGGTTGGATGATTTGGCCGAGACCCTGAAGGAAGGCATTCGTTTGGAGGTAAGGTTGCAGTTGGAGTCGATGGCGGGCGATGTACGAGATGTACACCAGTCTATTTTGGTTGGTAACAGGAATATTAGAACCTCCTGGTTTTAGTTCGCGGGTAATGGTTTGTGTCTTCTCTTTGCCTTTCTCATCCGGCACTGAGACTGTGTCTGTTACGGTGAAATTCAGAGCAAAGTCTTCCACGTTTCCGGGATAATTCTTGAGTTGCAGCTATTGCAAGGTTAGCTGATAGAGTCATAGCGATGAAGGACAACACTCACCAATCCTTGGTACAGGCTCTTGTCCAGGTCCTGAACGTCGTTTAGATTTGCTCGATAGGCAGACTCCCTTGATGCAGAGCCGGTGCCTCCAGTAAGAGCCCATTTCAGCAGGAAGAAGTTGGCGAAACTGACATCCACAAGAATACCCTCGTAAAGGCATTTCCCGATAATACGTCCCAGGAACTCATACCGCTTTAACAGTTCTCGAATATGTTCGTTCCATTCTGTACTTCGTTCAATAATCCCGGCTTCATGCAGCTGTGCCTTTTGTTGTTCAACAGATGTTGGATTTGGATAAAGGAGATGCTCGTCGTTCTCCGTAAACATGCTCAAGGTTCCAGAAGGGTTAAACGCATCATTTATAATGCTCATAAGGAACTCTTTGGTGACGCCGCCACCATCAATGCCAGCCTCCACGGTGTCAAACCGGTCAATAAATGTAATCTGAATAGGTTCCTTGAATGCCTCCCCGAGCGGATAGAATTGTTCAAAGGCATCTTCAAAAAGGTTATCTCTTCGTATATCCGCATGGTGTTTACTTAGGATGTCTCGTGCCATGGCTATTCCTTCTTCTGTGATACCTGAAGCACCCTGAGCGATAGATAGTCTCCATGCATCCGGGTCCACGTATCCTTTTCTCCTCCGTACTTGGTCTCTGTATATAAACTCTCGGAAGATCTGAACTCTGGTCGTAAAGGGTATAGAAAAGGGCATATTTCGAAGGATTTCCAGGCGAGGAGCCACGGCTTCAAGCTCCTTTCGCCGAGATGTTTGTTGCTGCCGTCTTCTTAGTATTTCCATTCGACGGATGTTCTGCTCCCTGCTGGTTCCAACAAGTCCTAGTGACGATTGAAGAGCCTCTTCGATACCCTCGTCTTCCGGTTCACTCTCATCATCTTCATCTTGGAGTTGATGTCTCTTTTCCTCCTCTGCAACCACGGTGGGAATAAATCCTACCATATCAAACCGGTCAGTCATGAGCCAGTGGCTATCGGGTAGGAACCTACGTCGCGAGCTGTAATCTCCGTTAGTTCATGACCGTTTGAAACACAGATAGTGAAAAAGTAGTCTTACTCTCGCTCATGTATCATTCGTAAAAGCCCCGTTACCAGCCCCTTAAAATAATGTAGAGGTATTCCAGTCGCACTCCCAAGGTTTTTACTTTGAGGCTTTCGTGCAACTGTTTGGTTCGGCTCGCGGGGCCCAGATACATTGAAGTATTCTCGCATTTCAAACGCCTTTTCGGCGGTCTCGACGGCACTCAGTTCAGATGAATTCCAGTAAAGAGTAAACGCAAGGTTTTTTAAAAATACCGTCAATTCTTTGACGTCGTCTAGGGCAAGGGCACTCTCCTTCGTCCAGGAGGTGTATTTGTTGTCATTAGCCCCAGAAAAGAATTCATCGTCATCTAGAACTTTTAGAAGAAAGGTATAAAGCTCTAGAAATATAAGTATAACGGTCCACTGTTGCTCCTGATCACTCCACTGTCGCTGGGTCTCTTCATTCTCCCCACGAGTGGGGGGCAAAAGCATCTCTAGGATACCATTGGCATTATGTGATACGGTGAAATAAACCCTCGTTGTCCTCGAGGCTTGCCAAAAGTATTTGATAGCAGGCAGTTTGGATGCACTTGACTGTGAGTTCTCGTGCGTTGATGCTGAGCCAAGATATAACCACATACGGATTTCATCTCCTCGTTTAGGAAATATTCTTAATAGAGTCAAAGCGTACGTTGCAAGGCTTTTTGCATCGTCTTCGCTGGTCTGCTGTATGTCATTTTCTGCTGCCTGCCCTTTGCCAGCTATTGATAAGAGGTGCGTAATGCTGTTTTGGTTAACAAGTGTCAAAATCTCAGTCTTGACAAAAAATGGTAGTGGTTTCGGCTCTTGGATAGACTGGCCGTCTCCAAATTCATCCGGATCAAGCCTCTGTGAGATGTATGTTGCCGCAGAACCCAGAAGCATAGAGACAACCTTGACAAATAGCACCTCCGGTGTCTGGTTTAAAGCCTGCTCCCCTAGCGCATGCCTGTGAAAGTAGATAAAATACGCCAGAAGCCAGGTTCGAGGCTCAACTTGCTCTGCGTGGAGGAAGGATTGGGATGACAGAAGGTTGGTGCTTATGACAGATGCCAAAAGCTTATAGTTAACCTGAGCTGCTATGTCACTGATAGTCCCCAGATGATCCTGAAGGCAAGGAAGTGTAAGATATGTCCTGGCAAACCACTCGTATACAGCCAGCGTTTCCGAGGTAATCGGCTGTAACAGAGCAAGGACCGCTTCCACAAGTCTGTCTCTAGATAAGCTCACAGTCCTTTGACTAGAAGAGAGCTTTAGGCGTGTAGTGAGCTTCGCCATGACATCATAGTACTTGCGCGCCTGACGCGCCATCTGCTTCGGTATCAGCCTCGTAAGAAAGACCAGAAGCTGCAGAAGGTCATCTATCGAGAAGGATATCGAGCTGATACGGCTAGAGGCCTTGAGGATATCCAGCGTTGCCACCATCAAACGGGAGAGTATGGTTGTCCATTCTCCCTTTGTTGACAGCGATGTGCTCTCGACAGTTCGTTGAAGGCATTTAGAAAAGTACACCAGTCTCACAGCATCCTCCTGGCTAGTAGTCTGGATAAACTGTAGGAGAAGCTGTAGTTGCTTAGCACACTCCAAGCTGCTTGAATATGCACTGCCTTGCTGTTCAGCAGCTGTGTGGTATCCGACTCCTCGAGCCTTCTCATAGTCATCCCAATCTTTGCGCCATATACTCCAAGTTGTCTTTCTGCTCTTATATCCCCGCCATGTTCTCTGAATTGTCCGGCTCGAAGTTAGTCGTTCTCGTTCTAGCTGGCGCTGCGCTCTCTCCTGCTGTGCAATAGCGAGTGTTGCCTGGGGACCATGGCCCGAGGGGGGCTGACGCTTCACAGGAGTGCCGGAAAAGGGGTTTGTAGAGCGGGTTGAGAGGTTGACCTGTCGAGGCCGACGAGTATTGCCTGTGAAAGAGGTAAACATAGCGAACAGTGCCTGGTAGATGGCAGTCGAGTATGTTGTTATTGCTTGCCTATTTGCTCCGGTCAGGAGAAAGCATCGTGTGGTGGGAACCCAGCAGTGATGAGCTGCCCAAAGAAACTAGCCTGGGATGACGACAAGCAAAGCCTTTGAGGTTGTCCACGAATATCTGTATAGCGCGCGTAACAGTCAAACCATGGTTACTCCTTACACTGTCTCCCTATTTCCCGTCTTGCATGTCGCCTCGAAGATCTGTAGTTGTACCTGCGATCGGTAGCTAACAACTCGGCCTCGCTGATGTTCCGGCTGAAGCGTTCAAGGTCCCGCAGGTTGCCACAGCAAGGGTCATATTTTTGATTATTAACGCTGAGCTGCTGCCTTCACAGAGTTATCTAGAGACTTCCACCTAGTATGAATGCTTAAAGAGAGCATATTTTTAGTAGAAAAGACATGATTATGCCCATATGTTTATCATATCAGAATCCTGTATATATAACCGCGTGCACCGCTTTGATCATACAAGCTAACAAAACGCCATGAAAACAAGAAATCCCATAAACTCCAAGTATAGTGCCCCATCACCTATCCAGCTAGGGGGTTTTGCCGGAAGATACATGTAGTGTACAATGCCCAAGTTTTGTGAAGTTGTACTGGTCATCCGTGTTCTTTGAAGTCCAGAGCTCAGAATGGAGTATTATTTCTGCGCAGAACAAATAGGGCCAGTCGATAAAAATGTTGAAAATTATTGTTTCTCGTCCTTGGTCGCTTGTGTCTCGGCGGACTGCTGTTCCGCACTGATTTCCTCCTGGCGCAATCTCAACTCGTCAACTTCTGCCTCGTTCTCCTCGGCCCACTCCTTTAAGAAATCCTTGCCAGTATATCCTCGTGGATAAGTTGCTTCTTTGTGGCCGTGATCAATCGTCTTCGTGTATAGTGTCCTCGTCGGTTCCATTCGTTTCGTAACAAAGGGTGTAAGCTAATTAGGGTCAGCCTCCTGTAATGCTTATCCATTGGAGAATATATGCTGACCTTGAACTCCGCAAGCCCTTCGGGTACAACATAGGTGCGGACTTTCTCCCACTCTATAATGTATGTTCCCTTCTTGCGACCAAAATGTCCCATTGAGCCTGTTCGGTTACCCTTGTAGTAACCGGGACCAACTTGCTTTGTGGTCAATCGCAGGCGAGCCTGCATGCACTGTGTAGGTCTGAACATGGCTAGTCGAAAGAGGCCTTCGATGTGCACCAAATACTAAAACACCCGATCTTGCGTCCTCGTTGTCAATTGTCGAACCGTTCTTTTCGAGTGTCGGCCTGAAAGCATTTTTTTCCTTTGCGCGGAAAGCTTGAGCCAATAAGCGCGCGGCTGTTTAGACGCTTAAATAGTTAACAAAAAGTGCCGCGGACCCACTTTAAAAATGCTGATAGAAAAAAAAATGATTCCGATAAGTTGATCGGTTTGTTGTAGCTGCGGTTGAAGTTCATTTCTCGTTGAGCTATTCCTTTTGCAACAATGTCAGGAAGAAAGTCAAATATCCTCAAACCCCAAGAAAAGCGGTCAAAACCTGCAACGAAAAGGCGACCGAAAAATAACTTAAATGCGCTTGCTACAGCAGAGAAACAATATCCCACAAAGGCAAAAATCCGAAGACATCGACTTGGTGACAATGAGCTTAGCCAGTCCACTCGAAAGCGCGCTATGGACGACGACGATGAGGGGGATGATGAAGATACCGGCCGGTCAAAACGCCCACGGCGAGTTCAAGATGGATCGGACGATGATGGGGGTAGCGACAGTGAGGGCAACGAATGGAGGATAGGAGCCGTTAATAGCGACGATGATAGCGATATCGACAGTGATGAGGCTATGGGCGAGAGTGATGAGGAAAAATTTGAAGGGTTTACGTTCCGCGGTAGCTCCACAATGCGGAAAAAAGGCCCTGGCAAACAAGCTGCCCAAGCTCAAAAGCGCAAAGCTGAAGCTGACCAATTTGAGGGAAGCGATGATGATTTGCTAAACGAGGAATTCAATGGTGCATCTGATGAAGGGGTAGAGGAAGAAGACGATGACTTTGGAGATGATGCGGTAGACCTTGCGACTGCATGGGACATGAACGAGGAAGACTCCGAGGCTGAGGTGTCGAAAAAAACCTCAAAAGAAAAAAAATCGAAGGCTGGCTCTATTTCTGAAGACGATGACGACGCCGGCTCTTTATCCGCCGTATCAAATGACGAGGAAGAAAGTGATGATGATGATGCGGAGTCTGATACTTCTGAGCTGTCGATATCTGATAATGAGGGAGAAACAAAACAAGGCCTCACAAAGCTCCAAAGATTTGTTACCTCGTTGGGACAAGATGCCAGATCTGCTACCTCTACAAGGCCCAAGACCGCCCTCCCAGGAGGAGACCCTACCGAATTTGGATTGGCCCCGAGCCGAAAGCTTACTGTGGCTGATTTGATGCCCAGCATATCAGATTCCCGCATGAAGGGTGCACTGAAGCATATCGAAAACGACTCTTCTACACAAGGAACCGCAGGCATCCCTGGGAAACTAGACGTCCCTCTCCCAAAACGACAACAGGATAGGCTAGATCGAGCAGCAGCGTACGATAAAAGCAAGGAGACCCTTGCTAGATGGATAGAGACTGTGAAGGCTAATAGACGGGCTGAACATCTTTCCTTTCCTCTCCCTGAACCAGATGCTCCACAACCCTCTAAGGTCGTGGACTCTAAGCCTAGAACCAACCTCGAGACAGCGATTCAAAACATATTAGTGGAGAGCGGTTTGGCTGAATCAAAAAACGGAACTGCAGAGGATAAGATACAAGGATTCGAGGAACTCCAAGCAAAAAAGATTTCCGTTGAAGAGATTCAAGCTCGCCGGGCAGAGCTCCGGAAGCAACGAGACCTACTTTTCCGTGAAGAAATTCGAGCAAAACGAATTAAGAAGATTAAGAGCAAGGCGTACCGCCGTGTTCACCGGAAGGAGAGGGAGAAATTGGAGAAGATGGAACATGAGGCACTGGCAGCTGCTGGGGTAGACATGGATGAAGAAGATCGAGAGCGTAACGATAGGATACGCGCCGAGGCAAGAATGGGCTCAAAACACAAGGACAGCAAATGGGCCAAGAGCCTTAAACAGACGGGCCGAACGGCATGGGACGAAGAGGCTAGAACAGAAATGGCGGATTTAGCAAGGAGGGAGGAAGAGCTGCAGAAGCGAATCCAAGGGAAACGCATCGTTGATGAAGATGGCGAATATTTGTCATCGAGCTCTGAAGACGAGGACGACAGCGACTCGGATATGCAAGGGTTCAAGCTTAGGGAAAAGGTGGACAAACTTGAGAGGGATGGAAACGGCTCCTCCAAAGATTCTGGCCCGTACTCTGGGCTATTATCCATGAAGTTTATGCAGAATGCCGATGCAGCACGGAAGGAAGCGAATGAGCGTGAGCTTCGAGAGGTTAAACGCCAACTCAATGGCGAAGAATCCGGTTCAGAACAGGAAGATTTGCAGGAAGAGGTTGGCCGCCGAAAGTTTGGTACACAGGCCACAAAGTCATCTAATAAGCCTTCCGTAAACCTACCAAAGAAAGGTGATGAAGAAGGTCATGGTGAGAACGAAGGGGCTGAAGATTCGTCTGGCTCGGACTCCGATATTGATATTCGTGTTACGTCTAGCCGCAGGCAACAGCCCAAAGCGGCTCCGAAGAAGATTGCTCGCCACAGCTTAGAAGAGGCTAAACAACAGTCTACGGAGGACGATGAGAACCCTTGGCTAACAGAAACCTCCAAGAAGAACCGATCAAAGAAGAAAACAGTTGGCACTGCAGCAGATGTTAGCCTAATCGAGAATTCTGGCTCGACTATCTCTCAGGAACCCAATCAGACCGGCCTTAGACAGAAACATCAGAATGGCCCAAAGCAAGCTGCAATGGGCAATCAGCCCGCCGATGACGACGAGCGGTCCGACGATGAGGACAACGCGGGCATGCCTGTACTTCTTAAAAACGAAGAGTTGATCAGACGAGCATTCGCTGGGGACGAAGTGCTGGAAACCTTTCGCAAGGAGAAAAAGCAAACTGTCGAAGAGGAGGACGACAAGGTGGTTGAAGATACACTGCCTGGATGGGGAAGCTGGGCTGGAGCTGGGCTGAGCCGATCAGACAAGAAGCGAGTTCAGCGAACATTCACCACGGTTAGGGGAATCAGCGCAGAGAAGCGGAAGGATGCAAAACTCGACCGGGTTATCATCAATGAGAAGCAGGTGAAAAAGGTAAGAAATTCCGTTGGTTGTTGCCCTTTTTGACTCGCCCCCTGCTCAAATATTAGCAAATCCTGACTCGTTCTTCTTGCACACAGAACAATAAGTATCTCGCATCCCAGTTGCCGCACCCTTTCGAGTCCAAGCAGCAGTACGAGAGGTCTCTGCGGCTGCCTATTGGCCCCGAATGGACGACCAAATCGACCTTCCAAACCGCGACCAAGCCTCGCGTGATGATTAAACAGGGGGTTATCAAGCCAATCCAGCGTCCTACATTGTAGATTATCACAGCCTTCATCGTGTACTTACTCAGCCTTCCGGGGACAAGCAAGAGATCTATCTCATCTTGTTCCCGCTTCCTACGCATTCTTCAGCGTGTCACGACCCATAGAGAAAAAAATAATGAATATCGGCGATGTTCTGCCACTTTGTCCTGTCTCGTCGTTAACCACGACCTGCATCCTGCATTATGCAAGCAAGCAGCACCCCAGCATATAGATCTTCCGCGTGGGGGTTTCATATTACAACAACAGCCTGAGAGAAGAAGAAGAAGAAGGGAAGAGAAGGGAAGAGAGACACAGCATCTATCCGTAACACCGTGCCCAGAGCTCACCGCAGCCAGAAAGGAGAAAGTAGTACCGGAGACACGGGTCCTCGCAACGCCTGCCAGCGAACGTCATCTCACCGTCAACACCTGCTCGACCGTCACTCTCTTTCGAGGGAGAGAAGTGTGTGTGAACACACCCGCTGCTCGTCCTTGCATCCAACAGGCGCTCGTCTGTGTAACCCTTCCAACACTCTGCCGGGGCAGCTGCGGCGTTGAAGTCCAACTCGATGACTCTATCAGCTGATGATGACTGCGGCTTCACAGTTACATGTTACAGATCTGCCGTGAAGAGGACAACATGATGAATGATGAAGAGGTTGCCACCCCTCGAGATCGAGCACCAGCGTATGGTCGTGTCGATCCGCTTTCTCCGTCTTTCTTTTTCTCTTAGTCCGTTGACTAGTTGCCATGTTGACGGAGGCCATTTTGGCTAGCGGTCACTAACTAGTTACCCGAGGTCGTTGACCAGTTCCCAGGATTTCAAAGTCGACCAGCCTGTGGCTTGGGAGTTACATAGTGACATGTCCGAAAGTACCTGATCATGTTCTAACAACCACTGTGCAGTTGCGAGCAGCCGCCATGATATACTCGGGCTCAAGACGACCGTCAGGGCACACGATGCATCTCTTATGGGAGAGTTACCGGATGACATTCCACCCGTCGTGTGTCCCGTCTATCAAATGCGGCCCTTATCGTACGTTGGCCTCTGGTGTGGGGGCCATTAACTTCTTAACTACCTAGTTGGCTCGTTATCAAAAGCCGCCCAACTTAACAACAACAACGGCGACGATGGCAGCGACAACAACAACAATAACACGACCTGCTAGTCAACAATGTGATTAAGATAAGCAGTCTACCAAGCCTACCGACACACCGAGCGAGACCGAGATCCATGCATTGCCAGTAGATTTAGCCGCAGCACGAGAGGGCGTGTTGAAAGTTACTCGGTACCATATCAACCGCAGCCCCAGGTATCACAAGGCTTGCATCCAACTTACTTTAGCTCCCGCAGGTGCAAGGGAGAGACGCAAGGAAAAGCAAAAGAGAACCAGACGGCGAGACGGCTCTTCTTTGCCTGGGAAGAACGAGCCGACCATCAGCCCCCTTGCGGCTTCCCGGTTTCCCGTTGATCCGCCACATTTTTTTTTGGACGACACAGAATAAAATGGTCATCTGTGGGCTGATATAACTATAGAGAAGTGCTTCCTGTAAGGCATCCTTTTCTTCTTTTCTCTTCTCATGCCCATTGCTTCTAGTTCATACTCGGAGGTCACAATCTGATATCTGCGTCTGCCACGTTTTATCTTTTTTATATCCCATACTAAAATAAGTCTAACAAGTGGAAATAGGTAAGTAAAAATGCCCGGACAACCCACCCGAGTAGTCACTGCATGTCATGTCCGCCCCATGCTTTGCATATACCAAGCTCATATGGGCCGCTTTCCTCTTCTTCATGCGCTACTGTCGCTCCACTCCCAAATGGCCGTCTTTGTTCCTTATCACCCGAACGTCTGACTTGCTGCCCGATGTCATTCTTCCATCTCCATGCCCTCAACACACCATTATCACCTCCCTTCTTTCTTCCCACACTTCCGCCTGACACTATACTCTAATACCCTTTCTCCCCATTTTCCACCTGTTCCAATGAAACACCAGAAGAGTCTCTCCCACAATGTCCGCATGGCTCGTGTGCGTCTTATTTTCCACGCGCGGTCTACAAGTGCGTTGTGGGGAGGTCATCTAGGGGGGTTGTATCTTCCCGTCTTTGGCCAGATGGACGGATTACTCCATCTATCCGTCGGCAGCAGACTTGTTGATCGCGATCTTGATGGAGTTTCTGCTCAGGGCCTCTTCAAGATGCGGTTATATATCAAGGAGCAAGGCTACGCTGTCTTGCTCTATTGTTTTCGTGCTTGTGGCTGCATCCATCATTCCCTTGATCATTAAACCCCCCCTCCCATTCGGTGTCGAAAACACCGTTGCAACTTCTGTTTTGCATTGCGACAGTGTCCCTTTTTTTTTTCATCTTTTATCCCTGGTTTTTGATTACACCACACGATGAAACCGCATACTACACTGCCAGGGGTGGCAGTACTGGTGTCTCTGTTCGCTCAGAGTGCACATGCAGCCCCATTTCCTTCTAGAACTAATGTAGTTCGTAATGAACAGGATACTGCTGCAAAGCCACTGCCCATCGTATATAAGAACGAGCGAGGATTGAGTAACGAGGTAAGCTATCACCAGTTTTTGACTATCCAATCTCCGTTTTTATCACTAAGATTTTTTGGCCCTCAGCATCAATACTCGCCGCCTGATCCTCAAGGACATCCTACCGTTTTCCCTTTTCCTACTGATATCTCTTACTTGACCTTCTATGATCGGCCTGGTGCTACTCACCCTCCGTATCCTCATCTAGATATCAGTAAGGCGGGCTTTAAGACAGAACAGTCCAGTTGCTGGTATCACAACAAGCCTTGTGAAGGAATACCACATATCCCCATTCCAAAAGGATTTGACTCCTTGGAGAAGAGATCTCCAGCTTCGCACCGATATCCTCCAGCGCCTATCAAAGCGAGGGAGTTCGCAAACTCTACGAGCGCCTCTAACTCAGGACCAAACACTTCTACTGTTTCGGCAACTCCCTGCCCGTCTAACTCACCTCCGTCAACAATGGCCGGCCAGGACATCTTCCAACCAATTGCGAAGGATCCCATTCCCGCGAGTATCAAGTCAAGAGGTGATCATCCAGTCAAGACCAACCACATTGTAAGTTACCTACATATCTCAAGAGCTTATATTTTTATTTCAGCAATTAACTAAAATATTTCAAGGAACAATCCTCTGGTCCAATTTCCACCAACAAATTTTACGCAAATTTCTTCCTTGGTAACCAGACCTCTAGTACTTTTACCCATCCATACAGTATGATTTGGGCAAAGGGAGACCAGAACACTTCCAGCTTCGGCATGGCTATCTCCCATGTTGAGCCATCTCAAAGAGCCACTGGAGAGCCTAACAGCAAACTGCCGGGAGACCCCGCCAGATATTATATCAACCCTATTGGCATCAAATCTTTTGTTCTCTCAGCCTCTGAACTCAAGGAATCAACCACCATGTCTGTGGCCAAGCCCAAAGCTTTCTCCGCGCAGGTCATCCTTCGTCCAAAGGGGGGAGCCAGCGAAAGTATCACTTTCCCCTTAGTCCAGGGTATGGGTTTCATCACTGCTATATACAACAACTTGAAGCCCACCATTCAGTCCGGTGTCCTCTTCCGAAAAGTTGAACCAGCTGGGTCCCCCCAGGGCGGTATCTTTAAGTACAAGGTCACTTTGGAAGACGACAAGCAATGGCTACTCTATGTTACCCCCGAAAACGGTTCTGACCCCAAGTTGAAGCTCGAGAACAACAAGCTCATCAGTGGACCTACGGGCTTCAAGGGCGTCATCCAGGTAGCTAAAAACCCCTCTAGCCAGGAAGGTGAGGCCGTCTACGACAAGTCTGCAGGATCCTATGCAACCAACATTAAAATTTCCGGCTCTGTCGCCTCTGATGGAACTGGAACCTACAAGTTTTCCTTTGAAAAAGCAGGAAAGGGTGCTCCCCTTGTCATGTACGCTCTTCCACACCACGTCGAGTCTTTTGATGATGGAACCAAGAAAACCAAGAAGAATATGAAGCTTAGCACTACCACCAAGGGCATGGCCACAGCTTGTGTTGGTGATTCATGGACGATGGTAGAGAGAAATCTCCCTCTCACGATGGACTTTGCACCATGGAAGCCTGGCGTAGGCTCACAGGCTGCCCTTTCCGAAGGTGCAAAGAGTGCTATCAGAGCTGTTGCCGGAAACGAGCTGTCACAGGACATGGAACCGCAGACAAACCTGAACAGCATGTATTTTAGCGGTAAGGGACTGAACAAGTTCGCTGGCGCTATCTACACTGTTCATGAGCTTGTGGGTGACAAAGCCACCGCTGCGGGTCCCCTAAACAGCTTGAAGGAGTCTTTTAAGCGTTTCGTCGAGAATAAGCAGCAGATCCCCCTGGTTTATGACACCGTATGGAAGGGAGTTGTCTCCTCCGGTACTTATGAGAAGGGTGATCCAGGTCTCGACTTTGGAAACACCCTTTACAATGACCACCACTTCCACTATGGCTACTTCATCCTTGCTGCTTCAATCATTGGAAAAATGGACCCTGCCTGGCTTAACGCTAACAAGGCATATGTTAACATGCTTGTCCGAGATTCTGGAAATTCTGTCGAGAATGATGAGCTTTTCCCCTTCTCTCGTGCCTTTGACTGGTACCACGGCCACTCCTGGGCTAAGGGTCTCTTCGAATCTGCCGATGGTAAAGATCAGGAATCCACTTCCGAGGATACCATGTATGCATACGCCATCAAGATGTGGGGAAAGACTAGCGGCGATAAGAGCATGGAGGCTCGAGGAAACCTGATGCTTGGAATCCTTGCGAGAAGCTTGAACAATTACTTCTTGATGAAGAGCGACAATGTCAACCAGCCCAAGAACTTCATTGGCAACAAGGTTACCGGAATCGTAAGTCCTCACCATGCCCTCACGAAATACTCAACTGTAAATACTGACTCTGGATGTTCCCTCTAGCTGTTCGAGAATAAGATTGATCACACCACCTACTTCGGAGCAAACCTCGAATACATTCAAGGGTAGGTCGGCTTATTTTAGCTCTTTTGAGGTGTTATCACAATCGTTAACCTTTTATAATAGCATTGCTTCCGCTTTGCCAAATCTGCCAAATTCTGCCTATACTCGAAGTGCAAAGTTCGTTAAAGAAGAGTGGGACGCTATATTTGCTTCCCGGGCAGCCGTCCCCGCCGAGAAAGTCACGGGAGGCTGGAAGGGTGTCCTTTATGCCAATTTGGCCATCATCGACCCCCAAGCTTCCTGGAAATACTTTGCCCAACCCAGCTTGGATCTCGCTTCGATTGACGGCGGTGCCAGTCGCATCTGGTATCTCGCATATGCTGCCGGCAAGTCTCCTACCTAACATTATTCCATGGTACAACTTCTAATCATATAATTTACTACAGGTCTCGGAGGTGGACCAAAGTGAGAGTCCCATTGAAGATACGATTTTCTTTTTCAATACTGCTGTGCAGGCAATCGTACTTGCTACCAGACAGTTTTTATGCTAGATTTACGAGGTTAGAGCTGCACCCAGGTGTTCAGCCGGTCCTGATATACCCACAGTATATTCCTTGTTGTTTTTCTACTATGACTCTGAGGCAAGGTGTTAACTACCTCAAGATCCTTTCTTTCTTGCACATTTATCTCTGTTCTCATACTTTCGTTAAAAAGAACATACTACTCCGTACATGATGACAATATGAATGACATGATATATCTCTCAATTAAATATGCCTTGATGTTTTGTGCACTATGTTCGGTGTTATGTTTAGGAGGCTCGCAGTTCATTACCTACTATG
This sequence comes from Nannizzia gypsea CBS 118893, assembly GCF_000150975.2. Classification (NCBI taxonomy): domain Eukaryota; kingdom Fungi; phylum Ascomycota; class Eurotiomycetes; order Onygenales; family Arthrodermataceae; genus Nannizzia; species Nannizzia gypsea. The sequence continues at coordinate 2,778,873 of NW_003345200.1, read as the reverse complement.
AAATACTTACGCTTCATAACAAGAGAAATGGTGATAAAGTATGTAACTTTCGCTGCATAAGCCCGGATGACTATGGCATGTGGGCAGAGGGGAAAGTAGTCCCGTGCAGCGACGGCTTGATTCTTAGCCAGGATATCCATATCATCTGCCACTGCCATAACTGCAGCTAAGTCCAGAAAGTTACATAGTTCAGAAAAATAATGATCATAAAAGCGTGGCCCTGCCATAGCTGCATATCTTCATTCTAGTATCGGTAATTTGAACAAATTTGCATGCCCTTCATAGCTCGTGAGCGCACATCTCCAATGGGCAATCCTGAACAGTGCGAGCCGTGCGCATAAAAAGGGAGAAGTTTTTACAGGTTAGGAGTCATGGCAAGTTCACCCATAAATCCAACAACAACCTTAGCATGTTCCAGCATGTGGTTGAAGTCCAAGTTGGCAATAACATCATCGGCAGTGTGGAGGTATGGGTTGGTGCCACGGAAGTTAGTCTCTGCAACGAAGGATGATGGGAAGCCGTTTCGGTGAGCAGAAGCGTGGTCAGAGCAGGCGTAGCCGCACTTGGCCTCGAGAATTTTAATAGCAGCATACTAGCGATAGTTAATAAGAGTGGATATCAAGTGGGTAACGTAACAAAAAACAACATACCTTCTTGACAATGGTCTTGCAGAACTCGTTCAACTCAGCGTTGGTGTTGTCGGTGATAAGGCCGAACTGCTCTGGGTTTCCCTTCTTGGTGAATCCAGTGAGATCCTGGTTAAGCATAGCCTTGATCTTCCTTCCATCGGCCTTGTACTTCTTAAAGATGTTGTTGGAGCCGAGCAAGCCACCCTCCTCACCGGCATACCAGTGGAATTCTAGGGTGTTGGTAGAGTTGGCAGCCCGGAGAGCCTTGGACTTTAGGATATTTCGGAAGGCCTCGAGGACAACAACGGTTCCACTTCCGTTATCATCAGCACCGGGGGCACGGCCCTTCATGGGGTCCTTCGCGTTAAGACTGTCCTGGTGGGCTCCAACAACAATAGTGTCCTTGGAGGCTCCGGGGATAGTAGCAATAACGTTAAACTGCTTGAAGTTGTTGGTGAATTTCTCAACTTTGGCGCCCTTAACCCCTGAAGCCTTGATGATCTTCTGGACTTCGTTGAAGACCCAAGTAGCAGATTCAACACCGGTGGGTGACTCATAGTAGCGGTTGTGGAAGTTTACCAGGGTGTTAAGGTCGCGCATCAGGTTTTCCTTAGACAGGCCCGCAATGATAGGATTTACGATACCAGCATGGGTAGCGGCCTTTGGGTAGTTTGCAGGAACGACCTCAGTCGTAGTAAAACCAGTACCAAACTCATCAGTGATATCAACGAAACCATGTCCGGCCTTGTGAATGGTGTTAGTATGCTGAATGATTTTTCTTTTGGTATATTGGTATATGGAGGACATACCGCTCTCATTTCATGTTTCTGTTGCTTGGTAACCCATTGAGTTTCTCCTGGACCGAGCTCAATCAGGAACTTGTCGCTGTCAACACCGTCGGGGCGGATTGGCCCAGCAATTGCGGTAGCCGCAAAGGCAGAAACCACAGCAAGGGTAGTGATCTTCATTTTGACGGAACGAGCAGAGAGATGTATATTGAGAGAGGTTGGTTTTTCCAGTCTGCTCAAAAGGAAAAGAAAAGGAGGAAGATGACAATGAGCGAGGAAGGCATGTAGCCTTATATATCTTCTCTATTACAGGCAAGATAAAGGGCTAGCCGAGCCGGCGTCATCCTGTGAGGGCTTCGGTGTAGGCTGATGCATGGTTCTTTTAGGACCCATGGTTATGATCCATGCAGAAGATCAATGTCCGCTAGTAGCCACGGGGAAGGGAGGCGCTGGGGAGAAACACGAGGATTAAGTGCTCTCCCGGGACTTGGCTGGGGTAACATGCAGCAGATCGCTAAGTTTATTTACTTAAATAATGAGATAGATAAGTAAATACCTCATTTGATCTATGTGATGGTATCGTATGAAAGGTGGTGCTCCGGTTTAAACAGAGTACCAAATCAAAGTGGCCACATATATGAATGAATAATTGATTAAATGACATGGCAGGGTGCCGGGACCGGAAACACATCCGCTTTGGAGGTTAAACCGCAACAATGGGTCGAAGCACCTTAAACGAATCTCCTGTTTGTTCGCTCATGATACTGGAAAGGTCGGGGTTCCTGGTATGAAACACCAGCGGAAAGCTCACGTTTCCCCATATCCGACCCTGGCCACAAATGCCTAGGTGCCATGTCCAAAATGCACTGGACCCCCACAGAAGGCCGCACTCTATGCCGAGGCGGGGTACTGGGATGCCTCTTCCAGTTCTAAGCAGTGTGACGAAGAGACGCAAACATATCGCCAGCAAGCCTTCCGAATGGACATATATAGATCCATGATGCTCACCAGGTGGTGCCACAGCTGAGAGATACCGCCTAGGTTTAGCAAATGAAACGCCGAGGCTGATCGGCGCCTGGAGAAGCCGTCGTTAACCCGGACCAGCCCTGTGATGGATGGGCTGCGAACCACCCTCGTTTTGTGCGTATTTTAACACTGAGGCATCGGGGTGGAGGAGGGAGAATGAGAAGGGTTTCATCCAGCCGGAGGGAAGGAGTAAGGACAGCAAGGTCAGAAAGAAGTACTCTGTAACGCTACCAAATATCAAGTGCCTAGGAAAATAATCGGGAACTGCCAGCTGCCTGACACCTGCCCTTAACCCACGATGTCAAAACCACAGACGTAGTCCATGCATGGCATGCCTACGTACAGATCCGCCTTTCGGTATATGCACAGGGCGACGCGACGTGCTGAGGTTAACTTAAATAAAGTGTTATTCGGTGGAACTTCGGATAAGCTTCAGCGCGGACTGACCAACTGCGATAAAGCTTGGCAATGCTTATATAAGCTCAGTCGCTGGGCCGAGCGATGTCAGCTTCGTGGTTCTGGCTGCAACAACGACTTCGCTTCCATGATGCGGATCGTCATTCGGCAGCTCGATCTATTGAACATCTCCCGAGAATTACTGGCCTCCTGTTTATCCCACCCAAAGTATGGAGTGGTACCTTTTCCATCCCAGCTCTTCCGCCAGATTTTCGATGATCCAGAGCCACACACGTGGTACCAGCTGCAGGCCCTTGGATATAGAGAGAATCTGATATACCCCCAGCCCGCACTTCATTCCATTTCGTCGCTTTTTATTAGGGAAGCGGCCTTTCCCGCGAATATATATATGAGGCACGTACTCCGTATACGGAGTACTTACGGTGCGCGCTCTCAATTGGTCCATAAAAGTGGAATCTAGGGAGGTAAGGGGGCGGGATAAACGGATCATTATATGTACACTTAAACAACCCAAAATCGGAAGACTAAACAAATATGGCAATGATTCGCCCTCATTATACCAATTGTCATGGCATTGAATATATTGGGGAAGGTTGGTAAGCTTGCTATTCTATAAATATCACATTTGACAGGGAAAATGGTATCCTTTCCAGCGATTGGTGACCTTAGCCGTCTTTAGTTCTGGTAGCTCCCGTTCAACTCTCCATTCCGAACGCAGCCGTATAGCCATTGCTTGTTCCTCTGATTAAAACCTAGGCATCGAACAAAGCATTGAATGAATAGCTGCTGTCTCTTTTGCCACTCCCCCCCGCCCCCCCCCTCCATCCATGTTCTCCATTTCTGGTGTTGGATGCTACCCTAAAAGAGAACTAAAGGGAGGCCCATGCACTTAGAAAGGCTTCCAGGATGGCTTGACCCAGAGTATTCATGAGTATTAATAGCGAGTTTCCCACTCATTTCACTATTTATTCACGGGGGACAGTTCGATAACATCAATTGTTAGGGTCTAAGAGATTATGTTTTCCCGAGTCGCAAGGATGTAACTTTGTAGTCACTGAAGTCCAATCATGACCAGATGGTATCTGCCACACTTCAGAGATAATAACGAGCGCTCTAGATCAAGGAGCCTCTCAAGCGGTCGAAATAGTAGAGCGGGATGACATTCATTGCTCTGACTTAGTTGGCTTGCTATCTAGTTTTGACCAGATATGGAGGATATGCACGTTACTAGGCGATATCAAACTGGCAGGTTTACCTAGTTATGCAAATAAGCATCATTCAAAACATGAAACATTCGAAGACAATGACTTCCAGTATACATGATACATAAATTACATCTACTTTGTGGAAATTCTCGAACCTCTCATGGGGTCTACTCTAATGGGGAGCCTGTAGAACCTACAAGAAGATAAAAGTAAATTGTTTCCAGGATGGGCATCATTATCTACTACGTTCGATAGCCTCAATATTGAATTTGCACTACACTGATAATCGAAGACGGATAGCAAGGGCTTGGGCATTAATGCCATTTCGAGATAGTTAGAGAACTACACTCTGTCTATCTTTGTACCGATAGAAATAGGCCGAAGGCAGCTCTGGGGAATGGCAGCAAACAGCCTATGAAATATATAAAAAAGTACAAACTGTAGCCCATACTAGAAGTTGTAATGTGCGCAAGGATGGAATATTTTGAAAACAGGATTTGAATATAGCTTCGAAGTGGCCTAGCGAATCACCACAGATCTATTGCAGGTGCTCGCATTATCTACAGGGTGTCGATAGTGGTTTCCAAGCTGGATTCATGTCTGGCCAGGATGAAGACAAGGTAGGTGCTATCCGTAATGAGGCTTGTAATTGGAAGTGATGATGCAAATTGGATAGAAGGAGCTATGGGAGTAATGTGGCTATACATAATCGGATCAAATGACTTTCAAGCACCCACCTTTTCGTAAGACCCAGCTCGAGTGGCCGATATGCTGAGGAAACAATCATAGTATTTATTAACAACTTTTGAATTCAAGATACGTCCTATGATACGTACCAATATCTCAGCTAGTAGCCGCAGGTACTGTGCCACTGAATCGAGGGGAGAGCAAAGCAATAAACAGTATAGAACAGCCAGATTCAACCATAATGAGCGACGATATGCCACATATTACTGCGCCACCACCGGCCTTCGAATCAGACATCCATAAGCATACCCATCCTTCAAGCCCCAAACGGCGAGACCGGCATCAGTTCAGCTCAAGCGAACAATACAACAGAAAGTCAGAAGACAAATATAATACTACCGCGATGGATACCGTGGATATTGAGCCACCCGTTTACGCTAAGATTGCTGATTCTGCCAAGAAAGAGAAGGTCGAGCAGAGACCAAGAGGATGGGCAAGCCGGAGGTATCCATCCCATGATTTGGAAAGCGGAACAAGCGGCAGCGAGGCTATGGCTTCACCCGGAGCAAGGCATTATTCCACCAGGGAAATGCCAGTATACGATGATCAATACTTCTACAAATATGGCAAACAGCCTCAAATGAGCCGCTGGCAGAAGTCTGAGATGAAGTACCGGCATTGGTTAGAGACTATGACACAACGACGCAGAACAAAGCTTGTTTTCCAGATGATGTTGGCAGGAATGATTGTGGGTATTCTTTTGGGGCTGGCATTTGGCATTTCCGATGATTAGTTCACTGGGCTGAGGTTGTTGGAGTGCACGCGGGTGATCTCCATTGGTGATGAACTAACGAATCCTTGTTTTAATCCGTGAGATTGGACGGTTATGGGTGGTTCAAGCAACGATCCAGGAGACAGGCCCATATGTTTTTGGCAGAGGAGTTCCGGCAACAGGTATTTTTATGTAGTCCTCTATAGGCATTTATACACAACCACGACGCTGCGTAGGCAGTTATCAAATCAATAATGGATAGCAGGTTTTTTTCCTTGACTTCCCTCAGCTCCGAGATCAATTTCTGCTTAGCCAGCCCTGATAAACAAGAACTCACGGATTAAAATTTATCCCTCGTCTATCGCTGCTATTTACACGTGACCAATTCTTGGCTATAAATCTTTTGCGCACCGCGAAAATTCTTTCTCTTTTTCTTCTTCTTCTTCTCTCCAGATCAAAAAAGTTAACAGAACCTGCCACGACCGTCATTTACAAAAATACAACCCCAAAGTGATGTGTTGCCATAGGGTCTAGTTTACTAGGCCCTTACGGTTCTGGAGAGCATTGTTCCTCGATAGGAAGTTTCTCTCCCGTTGAGTTCTTTTAAGTAAGGGCGATGGGAAAGGAATGTCGATGACGGGATACATTCATATTACTACGGAGTATATCTATCACCTATAAATAAAGTTAGGTGTACACCACCTGTTATCACGGGCTTACCGTCATTATAAACGGTCAAGGATATTCCTGACATCCATTGACTTACACATTGAAAGTCCGGAGCAAATTCAAATGTAAAATCATAGAATTAGGCTGTGGAATCTCTCGCTCCATCGCTTTCGCCTTTACTAGGACGAATTGATCACTTAGCGCTCGATATTGATATGCCGTCAACTCTTTAAATATCCTGGTACCGAAACACGCCCAAGTTGGATATGGCCCCCAAACCCGAGTATGCAACGCACAGAACAAACTTACAAATTACCTATAACAGCAGGACACCCTAGCCCAAAAGGGATCCCCTGTGTTCTCAAAATGGCTAGAGCAAGAGTGATTTGAGTAAATAACCAATCTTGGCCTTGCCTTCTGTTAGCTCAACAGCAACAGCAGATCGCTGTTATCTGACCGACACAGGCACAAGTGGGTTAAACTAGGCGAAGGCTTATAAGGACTGTGTACAGGCTACATCCTGTGCATGGGGTCCGTCCAATTTGGAAATCCACCCTGTTCAAAAGCTAGTCTTGACAAATAGGTGCATGTGATATTGAATCCTGATGGGTGGACAGAATGTACTTGGCCTTCATCCCATCCTGCCCTAGCCAGAAAGAGAAATCGCAGGCTCATCCTGGGACCACCAAATATGGCTAGACAGTTGTTAGTAGAAACTTGGTTGTTTGCTTGCCTGCCTTGCATATCAGATCCTTCGCGAAGCAAGCTAGCCCGCAACAGTTGCAATGGTTGACATGGTTGACGCATTTCGATGTATATGGCACTGCAAGTAGTATGCCCTATCGACTGCGCAAAAGCGGGAGGGCTCGGGTCATTCATGGAACATACATTCGATAGGAGCATATATTAAAATATGCACGGTTCTCGAGTAGCTCAAGTCTGCAACATGTACTAGCCTGGACATGAAGTATGAAATCAATGTATTGTCACCATGTGACAGCACAAAGGGGTGAGCTAGGAGGAGTACTGGATTGGCATTCCTCCCATATTCCAGCATTGGCGTTGGAGGTGGGTATCAAGCCAGACGCACGAGATACGGTGAGTTCGGAAGGGAGTCTGACGTGGTCAAATGGGAGACAAAGACTGGCCCGTGATATTTTTGTGTCTGCTAGGATGTTTGTTACCCTGTCAATTGCTTGAAAGATTGTGGGTTGAAGCGAGAGCCATGTTCGAGTCAATAGTTTGACAAATATCCTGACTGGCATGGGGCATATGGAAGGGAAAGCCCAAAAGTATAACAAATGCATCCACTTTTGTCCAAATATGGCAAACATCTGAGCGCTAAATGCAGGATAACATGTTTTCGAGGCAGCAGGTTGGCTTTGTCCTGTCAACAGCAACAGTGTGATACCTGTTACTTCGCATACAAGGCCGAATTGGGAAGCCTAACATCGATCTGCAATACCTAGTCAATATTCTGAGGGGCCATAACTATCATACTAGCACTCTGTGTGGCTCGCTGACCGGAATCAAAGACTCGGTAAGTCAAAGCGTGTAATAGTTGGGACCACACCCCATATCTCGAAGTAATAACTCGATAAACAAAAATAAAAGTCTGCGTGTTTCGTCAACCGGAACTTGGATTCTGATCCCGTCAGACAGGGGATATTTTGCTTTGGCATGTGTACGCTACCCAATGGGAGGTACCACAATCCCCTGCCATCTGTAGTCTGTAGCATAGACACCTCAGGAGATACGCTGTATAAAAATATCTGCTTGGAGGTTGCTATTCTAGCCGGCTTTACCGCTGAAGAGTCGCAATATGAGGCATAGAGATCCATAAGCAATTAAACACAGGAGTTCAATGCATACCCCGTTGGGTTTCGAGAACGGTCCGGTTTGATATAAACTAACAAGCCATACCACATGGCGGTAGCTTAAATATTGTGAAGATTTCCTATTTGGGGAAAGACGGATGGCAAGCTGGCCAGTCTGGGAGTAATGATTTGTCGCCGTGATGGAGCTGTTTCCTGCACATACCCGCCGAAGAATGACATGCGTCTCACTACACCTGAACCATGCCAGAGAGCCAGACGGTTACCGCCGTCAAAGGAGTTGAAGTGGCTGGGGGGCGAATTGGCGTTGCTGGAGTGACGCTGGATTGCCGCTGGGGTGGAACTGCTTCTGTTGTCGCGCGCGAAAGCGCCAGGGTATCGAATACCAACCAGCAACGATTCTGAAAGACGACCTGCAACATACGCGCTCTTGATGAAGAGAGACTGGGGGATGATTGGATGATAGCCCTGGATGCTTTAGTCGGCATTAACATTTTGATATCGCACACCTTCGGCAGGAACAGAAACACTTGACTCCTGGGCGCTTGTCTCTAGCAAGCGGCCTGGACAGGCACATAGGCATGAAGAAATTTTTTTCTCTTTCTTCACAGACAAGGCGTGTAAGTGCGAGTACAGAGTATGTCTGTCTATTGCGTCTGCGGACAGGTCGAAAGATAAATAGGAACCAGGAGACCGGAATGTTGGTTCTTTTGACCAACTCATAATTCCAGTTTCTTTCTTCCCACAGCACCCACCAGCCCAGTCGCCCTTTCTCTCCTCCAACTTCACTAGCACTTTTCTCATCTTCTCCCGCTTCCAAGTGACTTAACCAAGGCTTAGTTAACTAAGCTTGAGTTTGTCCACTTATCATAACTGATCATCTATCTCGAGTCAGGTACGGAATAACATAGGGCCATCCAGCGTGGTGACTATCGACTGACATAACAGCGCAGGCCGTCCTGTTGGACAGGGCATCGACTTCACACACTCCACTTCTCTGCACTGATCCCAGCCTGCTCAGCCCATCACACCGACTTATCACGCATCCCCACGCAAGCCAACGCCTGCATATCACCGTTGTCGCTCGCTGCAAAAGGCTGCATCAACCTGCATCTTGCGCCCCTTTCTCAAGGTTGTGACCTGTGACGAACCAGCCAATCACAACGCGCAGCGCGCCCTGAGCCCTAACTTTGGCCCCAATTCGGGCTTGCTTTAAGGTTCACGACGCTGTGACCCGCCCTGCCTTATCAGGCCTAGCTTTGTTTCTAATCCTGGAACCGCCGCTATTCCACTTACGATCAACTGACCCCACTCTCAACACTCTGATTCGTCAGATTTAGCCGCCCAACTTTGTGCTTCAGAGTTGCAGAATCAGAAGAATCATCGACCAGGGACATCGCCCTCGCCTTCCCCCTTCCTACTCACTCATCAAATCGACATTTTTCATCGTGAAGCTACGCCGGCCGTCCCTTCACCTGCATACGCGCTCTCACTTTGATCCGTGGCAAACAGTCATTGTACATTGTGGCATTGCTCCTCTGGAAGGTTATTGGATCCTATAGATTGAACCACCCCTCACCAGGCAGCGTCCATTACCTTCCGCACCGCGCTATTACATCCCCCAATTTGTAAGTGCCTTTTACACAGAGGTACTGGCTACATATCCTGTTGCTGGGAGGAGGAGTTACTTTCACCCCCTGTCATATTTTCCGGCCATTCAGCTCTCTTGTTGAAGGCCCAGTTAGTTCGACGGCGGCATATTCCATTCTTAAACTTCATTTTCCCACCCTTCAAAACAACCCTCTCCTCCCTTCCGCTCCCCTCTCTTCTTTTTCTCCGCCTCTCTTCCTCTCTTCTCCCTTCCAGAGGCCATTTCTTCGACCTTTCGCCGTCTCACACATTCACCCGTTGGGACTACACTCTTGTCCATCATGGCGCCAACTGCAAAGCCTACCCTAGCGCCTCTGAAGACATCCAAATCACCCACCTTTCCCTCAGAATTACACGATAGCCCACTCTTCTCTGGAAAAACAGAGTCCATCAAACAGGAGGACTTTCTCAGGACTCCTATCACCCCACCCACGGCATACATGGACTTCCTCAAAACGGTCACTCCAATCGTGGCATCGCCATCTAGCGCAAGGGACAAGAGCTTCGATCGTCTAGCCGTCTCTGTATCGCATCCATCTACCGCAACCAGTCCCTACTTTTGTAACTGCTCAAATTCTTGCCGCAAGTCGCCGACCGTGGCATCGATCACCTCTTCACCAGTTGTTCTACATCACCACTACCGCAGTAGTGACAGAGTTCGGAAAACTCCCACTTCTGCAAAACCACTGCGCATCTCCGCTCCATCTCCAAAATTGGTCTCTCCTAGCTTTGACTCTCCCCGCTGTTGCTCTGCCAGATCACCATTACCTCCCCCAGACTGGATTACTGAGTCCACCACCAGACAGACCGAGACACCACGATGCTCGTCTTGTTCGAGACCTATCAGTGTCCGCCATGTCATCACCAGAACCATAACCTACAAGCGCACAGCTCTCGAGCCAGCTCCCAAGGGAAAGCGGAGAAAGGCTGATGAATAGATCAAGCACCCGTCTTGTTCCTCACTACTGCCTGCTGCAAAAATTCCACGAAACAACTACTCCTCTTGGGCTTCATACTCTAATACAGTTATGCGCTCATGATTGACGACTGTCATTGACTACAACCATAATCTACCTCACTCGCTGGGACACTTAATCTCTTATGTCATTTCCTCTCTCTGATTATCTACCTGGTGGTTTGTTATTGAGCATGGAGTCCCGTTTGTGATGTTTCTTTCACTCATATATTTTCTATATACATGGGATTTGATATCCCTAAATACTAAGCTAGGACCAACTGGAGTTTCTTTGATCTGGTCTTATTGAGTGTATGGGCCTTGATGCTGTTCATCAAATTATAATTCCATACCAATCTTGTTTTACTTTCGATGATATATACTCTTCATTTAGTTATTTACTAGAGAAACATGTCTTTGAGTATGCATCTAACCTCCTCATTGCTGATTTATTCCATGCCAGTAATTGCATGCCCTTCGAAGTGAGTCTTGTTACAAGGTTCAAACCGAACACATGGAAGCAAGGTCCACTACTAAGCACCTGGAAGGATAACTCCTCGTTATTAATAGTATCCCCCCGTGTTTATATGTGCCGTGAGCATGATTACACACGTTACTGTTCCCGGTATCGCATGATATTTTTTCTATGTCTGTCGGAGCATTTGTGATGATAATCACAGCCTTGTAAGTATGTTCCTGTTTTAGTCCAGTACCCATGGCAGGAGATCCCTATGCCAAACTTTCATAGTTTATCACCTGTAGGTCTTGGACTAGGGTAGGACTCACAGAGACATGCAATGTGATATCAATGCTTCGTGTATAGAGCTTGTTAACCTGGCACGCCAAGGTAAATTCCATCTGAGTGTCTTTTTTTTCAACTATGAATGATAGTTCATCCAAAATATCAAAATTTCATGCAGATGGTGTGATATGTTGTTGACGAGGTGGCAACAAACTGTCCTATTAGGATGCATGGCCGGGATGAGTAGGCTACCGGGGCTATAAATGCAGCGCTTAGGCTGAACCAACAGGACTGAGCTCATATATTATCCACAATATATGATGTTTTGGAGGAAGGGAATAATACAGAATCACGGTGACGTGTAGCTGAACCAACGGTTTTCTGTAACTTGTCCTGACTCAAACTGATTCAGGGCAGGGACAATATGCTGCTTCCACCCCCCCAAAAAAAGGAGGGGAAGGGGGCCGGCGATAAAACCAGAGCAGCTAAGTACCGGGGCTCCGTCCTTGCGAACTCGGTTGGATCGGGGGTGTTATATAGTTAGTGATGCATGTTCCGCCCCGACCCTCGCTGGCGCCGTCTCCTGTACCGTCTCCATCTGGATCGGTATCCTGATCAACTTGATATGCAGTCTTTGCTGCTTGCTTCCGCCTACCATTCGCCCGTCGTGGGTGTCACAAAAGCTTGGCGGCGCTAAGTGAGCCGCATCGAATCGTGAGTTAGTGTGTTGTCTATTTATAGAACAAGGAGGCCGCGGGTTAATTTAGAATTTCCCATAACGACGGCTGGGAGGGGAGCAGCCTAAAAATAACCGCCAACATCATGATAGAGGACAAAAAACTGAGCGGAGGGGACAAGAGGCAACAACATCTGTCCGCATAGTATTTGTTTTTTTGTTACCCGCTCCTCGAGCTAACTAGCTAACTGCTCTTTCTTAAAATTAAATATCAGGAGTTCCTGACTGGGCCATGGCTCGCGAGTTCACCCCGGACAGCGAGTTTGCGGCCCTGGAGACACCGCGCGTCCCCAATAAGCTTCAATCCCTCACTGCGTTGGGGCGCTTCGAGTTCGAAGCCGGGAAGGGCAATGAGGGCACCAAGATCCTGATGGTGGAATGGGAGGACGACGACCTTTCTAGATCAAGTACAGGATCATGGCAAGTTTCGTGGGATGGAAAGCGAACTGTCCTACCAGCCCATGACCAGGCTACTGATCAAATCCGCCGTTGCTATTTCATGCTGCCGCCGCATGCTACCATTCCGCCAACAGTCACTCTCACTTACGAACCTCCGCCGAGCTCGGCCTCAACTGTGAAGAAAAGCGAGTCCATCCAGATCCATCCATTACCGGCCATTTATCCTCCAGAGCTCGGAGCCACTGCACGAACGGCGGGGAAAAAGGGGGTGTTGCATACGATATGGGCTAAGAAACGACTGCAAGTGCTGGAGAAGGAAATTAAAGAGGAGTCTCAGTATAACGCCGAAGGGATTGCGTTGCATATGGCAATAGAGGAGAAGGAGTGGATAGAAGCCAACTTTGGAGTCGTTGTGAAAGGCTTGCCGCCGTTAGTGACAACAAATGTTTTATCTAATTTGAATGCTCCGCCGCTCAGTCCCACGACTCCTGTGTCGCCAACAGGCGGAAATCGACTGGCCGAGAAGCTAAAGGGGCTGCGACTGGGGACGAGTGAGAAAGATCTAACCCGCAAACCCATGGGTAAGTGCATAAGCGCATAACATACTATCAACCCCCTTCGCCCCCTTTACGCTCTCAATAAGCGCGAATCCAACGCATATGTTTCACTATAATTGGGGCTGCTATTCTAACGTACATGCAGGCAACTCGGTTTCTGATCCAGAATTGCATCCTCTCTCTCCCGACGAGCCTGACATGGCAATATCCTCTTTCAGCTCATTTCACACTGGTAATACCCCAATCAACACGTCTACTCCGTCCCTGCAAACGCAGCAGCAGCCCCAGCCGTCAAATCTATCAAACCAACCACAGACCCACCCGATAGTCAGGCAGCCAGTAGCCCATGCTCCTCCAGACTTCATTCGCCGGCAGCAAGAGCAAGATTCTGGATTTGCCTCATTGAATATGCAGCCTATTGGAGACGGCGGTATATTGAACAACAACGCTAATAATACAAACTCTCCTGACGTTCAAGATGGATTGTTTGCTAAGGCACTTAGCCCGCGGTCCCCTGATATCCCCAAAAGCCCTTTCTCGTTCTCTACTGAGGAGACCCTGCCCTACGCAAAGCAGCTAAATGCTTGAAATTTTTACAGGGTAATGTGTGTGATAAGTTCTTTTCATCTCGTTTCCTCGTACTTGCACCATTTCCTGGCCATTCTGCTCAGCACTTTTTCAATACACATAAATACATACCTGGCCGCATGGAAACCAAAACGATATTATGATTATGATACAGGAAAGCTACATTATTTTCATCTTCACAATTTCAATCTCCCCCGGTCAGTTTTCATTTGGAGCTACCATTCAAATTATTTTAGTTCGCGGACAATTATTTTGTATCATTTAAGACATTATGGCTTTCAAAGTATCTGCAGTAATTCTACCTCACGTATTCCTTATATAAGCTCAAAAGAAGCCGACAAAATGGCGCCAAGAGAAAAGGGGCTCCGATTATTGTTTTTTCTTGTTGGCAGCAGAGCTGCTGCTCTGCTTCGCAGCCTTGGTGGAGGAGTCCTTGTCAGTCCTGTTTTTCTCTGCACTTTCTTCCTCTTTCTTTCTGATCAGCTCCGCTTCTTGCTGGGATTTCCTGTCGGCATACCATTGGCCGGCTTGGAGTACCAAAACGCCAATCAAAACCAATGCCAAAATGGTGTTACTTGCTGCGAGCACTTTCATGCTATCCTCCCGGCCAAGCACTTGCTGAACACTCCCAATATCGTCTTCATTCTCACCCGAAGCTGCGGCAGCAGCAGCGGCGGCGGCGGCATCTGCTGCAGCAGACGCTCCATAATCACCTTCTGTAACAATACGAAGCCCCTTAACTATGTTGGCAATGTAGACAGTGATACCGCACATGTAAAGAACCAAGCTGGCGCCGTCAAATAGCATGTTGGATTCGGTTGGCTTGTAAAGCTTCATCACCAAGCCCAGTAGTCCAACCGCGATGACAATATGGAGGATGCGTGGGATCAATGGCGGAGAGCTATGGAGGAATCGCAAATGGGCCTCGAGATAGTCATAGTGAGATGGCGGGGTTGGCGCGGCTGACCATAGCAACGGGTAGTCGTAGGGGAAGAGAGAGAAAATTATCCCAAGGAAAAAGCAGGTTGCTACATTGACAAACGGTTAGCGATTGAACAGCACAATTCTTCCTTTGGGTGAGAGCTCTGAGTTTATGGGGGTGGAGCTTACGACAAACGATGAGGAATGCGGCGAAGGAACCGCTGAGAGCCATGATCGCGGAGAACGGTTCTTACACAACGGGCCGGTTGATAAGAGATACACACGGCTGGCCAATAGTCTTCGGTGGTTGATTCGATCTGTCTAATGCGCCCATATCAAATTAGCTGCGGTGGCCTTCTGTGCGCAAAAGCCCATCGACTAGTTCCATAGTAGTAAGCAGTCAACAGGCGGATGCGATGGAAAGCTGAAAAGAGCCACTACTCACCACGGGAGAACAAGTTCAGCGCCGACGCAAAAGTCCAGATGGAAAGAAGACGTGTCTTCGAGTGGCCGGGAAGAAGAAAAGAAGAAAAATCCTTCCAGAAAACGCGAAGGCGATGTTGTTCTCTTCTCCTCCTTAGCCTTCGCTCTTAAAGGCTTGGAAGTTCGGCCGCCCTTCTACCCCAGGATTATGTAATAAATTCACTGCTGCTTTTTATTGGCTGGAGGATGCGGGAGCTCTGGCCAATAGCGGAATCTCGGATTAATGCTTGTCCGGCTTTTGCTTTTTGGAGGTTTGAGGCTCCGAGATCCGAAACGGGAAACGCCAACTTCAAGGCTTCAACCTCTGCGACTTAAGGATGATTTTATGTAGTGATTATTCACGGGCGTTAATAGTCCAAATCTGCTATACATGACATGGAGATTGAAATCTCAACGCTAAACGGCGATTGTATGCCGTACTTGTACACGGCGGAACTCATGAATTGCATCTTCAGTTTTCGGGGGCCATATTGGCTCTGACCGTGAAGGGTATATGTCAAATGTCTTGAGAGATGGCTTTTCCAAATCTACTACCCGCTCATACCATAACTTACAACTGGGCCCTTGGCTGTGATGAGTATACTATGTCAGACTCCGTCGAAGAAGATAATAAATCAAATGGGTGAATCGCCATTCTTACCATTGAATTTCACATTCAGTCCCACTCTCCTGGCTTTCCAGCTGACACCCTGGACACCTCAGTGCAGATGGTGGTGGCATCCAAAACACCATACTCATAGTCACGCTCCTTCCGGGTAAAAACACCGACTCCCACGGTGCTTTGAAATCTAGCTGGCGCTTGGAGTTGGATTCCTTCATAATATACTCCATATTCTTTACTTTCTTCCAACCGGGAACATGGCGGAATCGAGCTTCCAATACCGCTTGCAAAGCCTCAAAGGAGTTTATGAATTCGACGTGGAAAGGCGTCACTCTTCCATGGGCATCTTCCAGCTCCACGGGCCGCTGCCGTTCCACCTGTCGAGGCAAGGCAGGCGCTTGGTAGTCAACTTGTGGCTGGGCTTGGGACTTTTGTAAATCAAGTGCCATCCTATACACCTTCATGTTCATGTCAAAGGCTTCTATCATGACCGATCGTACATCCTGTATGTTTGGTTGTGTTTTCGAAACTTCAAGGATATTTAGTATTCTGCTAAGCGTGTCTGCTTGTGTCCCGAGCATATTGTGAGTCTGGCCTATAAGATTCTGCGTTTCTTTCATCATTAAGGCTGACTGTGCCAACGTAGCTTGATTATAATCCTTGATAGTGCTTGTCTGTTGAGCCGCTGTGGATCTGCGACATCACGTTAATGGGGGACAAGGAAGTAACTCTCAATTGCACAGGATACACTTACGATTGCATCGTTATTAAAAGGGTATTTATGGTCGTCGTGTGTCCAAGTATCTGGGTCCGCAAGTTATCAACCTCGGACTTCATAAACAAAGCCCACTCGACTTTGTGAAAACGGGTCCTCAATTTGGACGCTGTCTGCTCCTTTCCAAGCGTTGCCTTGAATTTGGCATGTTGTAAGAGGAACGTTTCAATGGTTTGTTGGCACTGGTCTGCAGCTTCCTGTAGAGCTAACCTTTGGTACTTTTGCGATTCATCGAATTCTAAACATCGTATCTCCTCTAACCCACATAAGAGGCCATTTAGATCTGCCACAAACCGTTGGTATGTTGAACTTGCTCCTGTACCATCACGGAACGCTAGATATACCGATTTAGCTACCTTGGTACAAGCAATAACATCACCGACTGAAAAGCCAAAGCCCGTCGCCATGGTCGACAAAAAAACATCCTTGGCGCCCAAAGATATTCAACAACACTATCACTGCGACGGGGAGCACTTGACAGCTTAAATAGGAGCTTTGACTTCAATTATCAACCCCCGCTGCAGAAATGCCCAGCAGATGAACTACTTTTCTTGGGTTTCCCGATTGGCTGAACTAGCTTCGGCTTCCTTGCACCTGCATGAAGGATCACAACGTCACACTGTACGAGAGGGGAATAAAAAGAAAGGATTGAGCACAGCCTGAGGATCAGCGGTATGCCAAATAATGTTGTTTTCCGGGGTTAACTAATATGATCGATCAGCAACCGAGTTAATCTGAGCCCAAGCTCCAATATGCCACGAGCTGGCTGATTCTCCCTATAGGAGCACGCTATACGGACTATAGCTACGGAGCATGCCTGTGTGTTTGTTGCCAATCAAAAATAGTCTTTAAATGCACGGAGTCCTCCATGGCCAGACCCGGGCCTTCCGAGTGACCTCCCTGTTCAACCTGATGGAAAGGTAATCCGGAACCCAAGCTAGTATTTTAGTTACGGTAGTTAATCAACCCAGGTTGAGCAGAGCTTGCTTCAGCTACCCCGGTATCAGATCAAATTTCGGGTAATAAACTCATTAATTACCCCTGCCACAAAGGCTCAGCCACGAAAAGAACGGTTAACAGCTTGCTGCTATTTGTGGTTTCTCGCACTAGCATTACGGGTTACAACCTCCACCGAAGGCATTGTCATGAATTATCCCCGACGACCCCCAATAAACATTTTGAACATTAGGAGGCATTAACTCTATTCCATTTATAGAGGAAACTGGCAATGGATAACTACTGTACACTGCAGCGGATCCAATGCCATTCAGAACAATTTCTGCATACGAATTACTTCGTATGTTAAGAAATTGCACATTTTAGACGAACAGTCTGCCCAGTTGGCGGCTCCACTATTACAACTCTACAGTTTCTATTCAATCTCGTTTCAAGCGGAGTTCGGGCCTAACCTTCGCTACCTTGTCTAGTCAACTGAATGCTCTATACCTCATGTGCCAACTGTGGTATTAATGTGCTTTATGGCAAGGCATTACTATTTCATCTCGACTTTGGCCCACTAACATGGCCCTTAAACCTCTTGATATACCAGTGATAGTTGGGTGTGTCTAGGCTCCACCAGTTTGGCTGCATCAACCGCCATTCGCTTCAATAGGATCCCTCCTACCTTAGATGGCCGCCCCTGGAGATATCTTTATTAGATTCCAATGTCCAGGTTTGGTTAGCTCAAGGTTCTTGACAATTGGATGCTTTGTTGCTGGCTTTCATTTTAAACCGGCCGATCTGCGTATTTCTGGGGGTCTTATAGAACTTGGATTTCTGATTAATTTTGGCGGACTTGATAACCACCTACTTACCATCTTTGATATTTAGAAGAGTAGGCTGGTTACTCAAGCTATACCTTGTCGAGTTTTGACGACGACATCAATTTTAAGTGGAGTATTTATTTGTACATAGGCTTATTTTCTATGGTATCAACATATATCCATTCTATTTCTCCATGACATAACACTGAAAACAACGCTCTAGCCAGCTTGTTCAGCGTAACTGTGTGATGTCTTGGATATACGTCTGTGATGTATTATATCGTGGGATACCCTAGACCCTTTCTTGCTTGTAGTCGGGTCATTAGGCTCCATTGCGATATACAGATCCTACTACCCTTTTACGCTGCGAAGAACAATACTATTCCATATAAAATACCGGATTGTTAAAATCACTCCAGGTATTCCCGGAAATGGCTAGCTTGTTTAATCCAAGGACTTCAGTTACTATAGGGTAAAAAGATAAGGGGTAATACTGTCATATATTGTTTCCTAAACTAAAGTTCATAACCGTAGAAGGCATAAAATGTAACAAAGGAAATATTTAATAAAAGAATAACCAGTAAATTCTCAAGGTCCAGCCTTGTCCTCCCCTGCAATTGCATCTAAATATACGTGTTCAACGAAACGACTAGACTATCCCCCGGCTGTCAACAGGTCACAAACTAGGGTTTCGTTCAACCCCAAGGCGGTAGATGATGCAGTTGTTCACCCTGGAGCCTCCCTTCTTCAAGGTCGTAGTGTCAGCCTGGCAGCCATTCAAGCAACGTCGGAGCTGATCCTTGCATTCTTCCTCAACAACGTTGCGATTGGTAAGACATCCTGGGTCGGCTGTATTCCAGGAAGCACCGACCCAGAGTGCATTGTGTTGTTTCTCGGCATCCACGAACTCATACGAGTTCTGAGTTCCAGTACTGTTTAGGCCCAGTGGGAGGTCGTTGAACTTAGAGCAGGCGTCATTGATACTGGACTCTGCAAAGTCAACCGTCACATACCCTTCGCCGGTGACCTCGTCAATGGCGCAGTGTAAGTTCTCGTCCGGCTTGGTGTAGTTCCCCTTGACGGTGAGTTGTGGACGGCCAGCTGGTTTAGCCTCTGCGCGGTCTCCAGTAAAGTAGGACGCAGGATATTTGCCATATTCAATGAACGTTTCTAAAGGTAAACCAAAGTGCTTTAGATAGTTTGGATCATTGCCAACTTCGTCAAAGGACGCAATGGTGATGTTGTTCAATTGAAGAACTGGAGCGTCAGCGGGGGATATAAAACCACCTATCATCGTTGTATTGCCCTCAATCTTTCCATCCGCTAATTCCCATCCAAGTCCCTGAGTTTCGTTATTTGGACCAAGGGTTTTGCTCAGGGCTATAGGGTAATAAGGATGGCTAAATCCATGTGTTGGCAAAAATGAATCAAATATCCGTTGATATAACTAAGCAATGCTTACATTTTTAGATTCCCATAGATGTATTTGGCAAGAGAATATTGCACAAGGTTATCAGCTAAGGAGAAGATTAGAATAAGACCAACTCATGCACATTACAGGAACATAGGTAAGCATACCATTTATGGGGAAAGTGAGGGAACTGCTGTTTGAATTGAGCAAATCAATCCGGGCAAGGACTTTTGTCCAATACGGCCCAATAGCCTGGGCAACGGCCGTTTTACCTTCAGTCGTGCGAAACTGTAGCACTCTGTCATTGATGTGGCGTTCAGGGAAGGAAACGTCTGGGAGATGCAGAAGCCCATGCAACATGGAAGACCCTTGAGCAGAAAGAATCAGTATCTTAGTTATCCAACTGAGTGAGCAAAAAGACCATTTACCTCTTGACTGGTAAGTTGCCATGTGCAGTTTGAAAATGTCATCATTCTTCAAAGGGCGGGCAGCGTTTACAACGTCGTTCAATGACGGAAGATTAAAGAATCCATCACAGAAGTTGATGCAGATGCCTTCACCCTCCGTGCAGAATCGCGAAACATATAGAGCCGGTCCATTCTGAGCGCATTTCTTCTGCCAATCATCACAGCGTGCATGGATCCGTGTTGAGGTGGGTCGAAACCACCATGGCCTGGAAAGAGAAGCTGCTCTCATAAGGATCTCTTTTTTCGAGATGCATTAGCTCTTCAATGGCTCTATATTCGAATAAAAGAGTCAAGCAACAGCATCATGCGTACCTTGAATACTGCGTTGGTAGGGATGATTCAAACCAGGGGGGCCGAAATATTCAATTTCAGCATCCCCCTTCCAGTCACCGAAGTTTCCCTTGCCTTCATTGGCAATTTTGATAGAGTCGAACCAGGCTTCGTAGATTTGGTTTTGCTGCATCTTATTGCAGTTGGTGTACTTGACTAGAGAGCCGCCTCCAACTGCAACATCGGCACTAGCCAGGCTCACTGTGGCGGCCAAACCAGCGATAAGAAGAGCTGGTACACCCATGACGGTAGGGTAGAAGGTAAAAGAATTAGTGGAGAAATCTGTGCTGGTCTTAGAATGGTAGAGAATGTGAGGTAACAATATGGAATATATCTTGATTGATATAAAAGAGCAGCCCTTTCCTATAAAGAAAGAGAGGAACTAGGTTGGAATGCAACAAGGGAAAAGACCGTGATGATGATGAGTATCAAGAACGACAGTCATCGGGAAAGGCTGAAAGCCCAATTTATATCCGTCTCATCCGCATCAAGATACATTTCTGATGGCAGTGATGACAAGAGAACATTGAAAAAACACTGCCTACGGCCCTCTGGTTATGTATGCAGCCCCCATCCCAAGAGTAATCAAGTCCGTAGAGCCGGAATCAACACGGCCATATCATTGGTATAGGTACCACTTTTCGCGGCAGAGCCAGGTCCCAAGTCGCGCCAAATGGTTTTATTTTGGATCTGAATAAGCAGGCATATATCGGTAAAAACGATGAGTAAACCGACAGCTGGACCACCGCACTGCATCTGAGGTATGTACCAAAGGGCCGGCGCAAAGGGGCCCCTTCTGCTGCTATTGTTGGCTCCCAGGTGGGTATCAAACTGCATCCAGGCAGGTTGCTAAACCAAGACGCAGCAATCCAGGAATGTATTGAATTGGAAGCGATAACGTCGTAGGTTGACGTAGAGTATCGACCTGAGCAGTTATATATATCAGTATGACCTGTATAAACTGTTTCCTGTTGAACCGCTAAATAGATGAAGGCTCCTGCTGCGACCCCAGAGTCGCTGCCGGCCATAAACATTAGCTAAGAAACGAGACGCTGCGCCAGGGTTGCTCGCCGTGATGCATGCATGCCAGACCCATGACGCTTGGTAATGGAGATGCATTGCATATTACTTAACTGCCCATAGCCATCAGATAACCCGCCATCGCAGCAAGCGGGTTTGGCTGTTGGTTGGGGTCCGTTAAACGATCGGTTGCGATCTGAATTCACTAGATGAAAAAGCTGTCAGCAAATTCACCCCCTTTCGCAGAACGGAGCAAGATGCTCATCCACCCTTAACGTGTTTTTAGCTGCTAGTGTTATCGACCAGGCGGGTTCTTCGGATGATATTACTTGGATTGACTAAATAGCCGGAGGGCAAAAACAACACCGTTTGTGGGCCCCCCTGAGTGACGGGTGGGTAAGCATGCATGCTATATAATGTGATACTATAAGCTATTGTTGGGCTAATCATTGAGCTAACAGAAACTGCCGTCAGGATATCCGTGGTATATTATAGGTGAAAGAAATGCAACGTCCGATGCCTCGAATAGTTTTGAAAAATGAATCCGCTATTAAAAAGGAAGTACGTCTGGAAGAAGAGTGAAATGGTAGAAACGACAGAGTGTGAAGGAAAGAGGATAAACTCCATGTATGGATAAACAAAGTAGAACTCCGTATGTTGAACGCCGTCCGGTCCTGGTCATTGCATAGCCACATTTTCCGTCTATCGTTGGTATCTGGGAAGGGACTCCCCTGTCGCTATTGGCTGTCCTATGATGTCGTCTTCTGTAAGGACAGGGGCAGAGGGTAGGGGTTGATGGCGGATATCTCCGTTTTCAGAGGCCGGAGCGCTGGCCTGGCTGGGCCCACTGGCAGCTGACTCCGGTGCTTCTGAGCCTGGCGGAGCGCTTCTCTCGTTGAGGAGTCGTTGCTTTTCCAGCTCTTGTTTGTCATCTGAAGGAAGGGAGGTTGGGTGAGTCGAGCTTTCGGCAGCGCTTTCAGAGGAGTATGGATAGGCACCTGCGTGTTGAATACTGGAGGAATGTTCATGCGCCGCGTAAGGGGTTATCGTATCAGGTGACGGGGCGGAAGGTTGAGTGTGCATATAAACAGAGGCAGAGTAGGTAGGGGTGGGCGTCTCGAAGTAAGAAAGGTCATGGTGCTCTGAGAGGGCCGGTGCCGAAGCTGGAGCCAGAGTAGGGTTCGACGGGCCAGCTTCATCAGACGCTGGTGGCGCACTGGGTAGGAGCATGGCTTCTGCCCGGCGCAGTCGCGTCTTCTCATCGACTTCCTCTTCAGGCTGAGCTAGGGGAGGGTCTATAACGTATTGGTCTGGAGGTCGGGCATGCCATGGCTCCTGGCTCTCGGACCCAGCACCATGACCATTATCCAAGCTCCGGCCGCCTTGAGACCTGTCTGCAAAGCGAATCTGTGGTGTCTGCCCTTGCTGTTGTTGCTCGCGTACTGTTTCAGGGGTAGTCGGTTGGGTGGGCTGATCTGTATTCGAGGTCGGATAGTCTTGCCGGACACTTCCATCGCTTGAGGCCTTCTGCTGCTGCTGCTGGCCTCTGCCGCTATCCTTCGATCCAACGATAACCTCGAAGACACAAACAATAACGCTTTTATCCCTTCGCACTTGATCGGTGTCCAATATATTCCCCGTACAGCTGGAAGTAGTAGATGTCCCTCCTCTCGATGTCTCCACCGTGTTAAACCCACGAGGCGCGGCGCAGTAATTAGTATTATTGGAGGATGAGTTCATGATATTTAACCGTGGGAGGAAGCGGTCCTGGCCAGCCAGTTTTCCCCGTATATCCATAACGACTTCAACGTAGTAGCGGAAACTAATCATTGCGCCGGGGACGCGGGTGATAGTAGGAAAGCAGTCCTCCGGAATTCGAATGGATGTCTTTATATCTGCCGTCATGTTGTTAGGATCCACTATCAATGGGCAGAATATCTGTGACATGTCCTTCCGAAACACGCTGCAGGTTCTCGTCGCTCCAAAGGAGAGACCTCCCAGTCCCGTTCGGGATTTGGGATAATAGTCTTCGTAAACCGGCCTTTTGCCCTTGGCCGGGGTACCGATGGGGATGGCCGGGTACATGTCAATCCTTCCTTGGCGATACAGCGTGACGATTATTCCATGCGGACTTCTAATCGGCTTGGTATGATTGACCATAATCCTCAGAGGCAGGATATCGCCGGGCAGGCCTCCACCGCGAAGTAGTTTGGTCGTAGCCGTTATGGTACTGGAGTCCCTGGTGGTATTTGATTCGCTGATGATCTGGAAGCTCTGCGTGCTATTGCTAAGATAGCTTGAGGTGCTCTGTTCACTCGGTACGGGACTCAATGGAGGCTTTGGCTCGGATGTTTGCGAAGACGATGGCTCAAGGGATGCCGGGCCTGCAGAACCGTTGAACCCTCGTTCGGAGGTAGATTTCTTTCTTGATTTGGACTTTGACCTTGCGGATACGGGCTCGAGAGTGATTACACGAGCTTTGGGGGCAGGGAGCGGAGCAATGTCGATTCTCTCAATGAGTATCAACCGTTTATCGCAGGATATCGAAGGGGTTATGGTCGTCGGCCGTGTAAGGGTAGAGGTGATCATATATGATATAGTTCCACGCTCGAACTGCAAGAATGGTTAGAAAACCACACTGTAAGCAACACACAAGAGAGAGAGAGAGAGAGAGAGAGAGAGATAGAAGAGAGGGTCAAGGCATACATTGATACTGCTGGGCAGCGAGTACGGAGGGAAGCAGAGCTCGAATCTAAACTTATAGATTCCCTCTTTCAGCCTCCCATCGCCGCACAGCACTACCTCGTCCTCGAACAGGGAGGTGAAGCCGTTGCCCAAGTATTCACCATCTCTGCGTCCGCGCCCGGGTCCCAGGTATCCTGACTCCTCTGAATGTTCACCAGGGCCAACCGTGTTCTTGAAGACCTTCGCGTATCCATGTAGACAGACGACCAGATGCGTTATCCTGACGGGCTTTACTACGGTCAAAACCACCGCGCCCTTGACGATCTCTCCGGGGTGGTACGACTTCCACGGGTCGTCTGGCTGCACGTAGAACTCTGAAATATTGCGATTGCGGTTTCCGAAGCGGCTCGTCAGTTTCGACAGGATGGACCGGTGTCTTGTCGGCGGGACAGTCGAGGAGTCGATGGCATTTGTCTCGAGAGCCATGACAAGCCTCGACGCCCGCTCCGAAGGGAAGGGAACGGGCTTGCAGTCGTTTTCGTCCTATTTCCTTTTTTACCTATTTTATATATCCCCTTTCCTTATCTTTTCCTTACCCTCGCAGAGGGGAGAGAGGCGGTTGAAAATGTCGGTCGTTCAGGTGGTTACCTCCATAGGCCGGCTGAGGTAGCGCGAGTCCAGCTCGAAAGATGGCTACTCAGCCTTGCTTCCTGCTGAGCCGGTGCTTGTCCTCCTGCTTTTTTTCCCTCTCTTTGTTTCTCTCTTCGTTTGTTTTATATAGCCCTGTCTCTTCTTTTGAGATACCTAGTTTACCAGAAGGGCACGCGAGGACGACGGCGGTTCGGGAGAGGGTGTGAGTCGAGGACAGCGGACAAGGGAAACGGAGGAGGTTTTTTCTCAGACGACGGACGGTCAAGTGTAGTTATTTAGGGGTGGCGTGGAGTCGCAGGTGGCTAGATACTGGCTTCGAGGGCGGTTAAACAGGAGGAGGATGCCTGGTCTTATTATTCCCGGGATGCGGATTTTTCTTTTTGGCGTGTTCTAAACTACTGCAGAAGAAGCGACGGCAAGGGAGGCGAAGCTTCTTTTAGTTACTCCGTGCTCGTGTTGGTTGTTTCTGATGCAGCAGCGCTTTTAAGGGTGTAAGGAGAAGGGGGCCCGGCGTCCACGCTATCTGCAGAAGAACTAGAGAGATAAACCAGCAAGCAGGGTAGATGGAGACGAGGTGAAGGAAGATAGCTAGAGAAGAACGGTCAGGAGGAGGAAGAAGAAGGAAGGGGAAGAGGGGCGATAAGAGGAAGAGACAGCTGGCAGTAGGACGAGGCCGTATCAGACTACAACTTACTCTCTTAGCATCCGTTCTTATTAATTTAAAAAGGGACATGCATCAGAAAGCTTGACATCTGCGAAGATTACTTGGACCCCTTCTGCTCCATCGAAAGGGGGAGAAACTCTGGCCGGCTCGTATTAGTAATTCCACTTTGCGTTCCCTTAACACAACAAGCAACAAGTTCGACTCCTGAGCGGATAGACAAGTCCTCAGAGTAGCCAAGGGCGGGCTGGTAGTCAACACCAGGCAGCAGTGTTTTCCGTAGAATCGGGACAGTCCAAGAGAGGCCGCTGCCAGAGCAAAAAAGGGACCGGTGGAGAGGAGAAAGCTGCCACAAGGACAAGGGGGGGAGGTGAGAGGCAGAAGCCAGTGTAAACACGACCGGCTAATGCGCTCAGGGCATCCCCGACGAATGCGGACGCAACTCTGGACCAAGACGCAATGGCGGGTCAAGGCGAGTTGATAAGACGGCGTTCAACCGCTTAACCGGGTTGGAAAAATGCTTCGAAAAAGCTTGCCTGCCTCCGCCCAATGAACGGAGGAGCGAGATGGGGTTCATGTGCATGAAATGACATCTTGGAGGCCGTCCTGTGTGATGCCTCAGTTTCTTTCTCAACGCACTTTGCGACGTCTCGGTCTCGAGTGCAACCGGCTGACTAGTTAGTTGCTGATGATGCATGCAACTCGTCAACTTGGTCCCGGCCTGGTCGAGGGCCACCGTTTCACCCTTGCAGCATATAATGTACTTAACATGATGCTTTTTCTCCACCCTCCCTGTTCTTGTGCTTGCTCTGCCTGCTCTCCATCCACACGCACACACGCACATATCCATAGCCAACTTGTCTGTCGAGTCACCAGCAAGTACATGAATATATCGCGCAGGCTTCGCTGCCCAAGCAAGGGCGCCCGCCCTCCACTGCAAAATGCCTCCACAGAGCAAGGACAGCGCTAACCCATGCTTCTGCGGCCATTCCGCTAACTAGTCATTGGATCGCTTAACACGAGAGCACATTTGTTGTCGAAGCCTGTTTGTTGGCCCAGAGCACGCTGCGTTTATTGTTTTTGCCTTTCTTTTCTTCTTTCCATCTGGCTTTCCATCCGTCCCTCACTGGCTCAAAGCATAAAGCGGAGGAATATTTAGCGGTTTGTCGTCTCTGGCCAGCAAACCACGGCGCACTAGCTGCCCACCCTATCCGTTTGCATGCACCCTTGCGTCTTCGGAGGGTTCAGCATGGGTGAACTCGTGAGTTAGCGGGCAGTCCTGAGCTGATATTATGCGCTACTGCTTGGTTACTCCTGTAAAAAGCTCGCTGGGCCTTGGTCGGGCGCGGGTCAAGTGCCAACCTGCCCCTTTCGCGCTGTCCAGTTAGTAAGTACGGAGTACCTAGGCAACTAGTTAACCAGTTAGTTAGTTAGTTATGCTGGCCCAGGGTCTGTCTAGAGCACTCACCGGCCTTCTACCGTCCTTCAGCTCGTGTCTCTCTCTGTCTCTCTGGCCGATTAAAGTGTCAACTCGAGATGAAGTTGATGCGACGTCGAGTTTGACGTTTTGGAGTCGAAGGAGGGAAAAAGGCTTGCTCACGTGCCAAGAGTTGCTTGTTTTGCCCGATGGAGCTCTCCACACGAGCTTGTTTGTCTCTCTCTGTCTCGCGCATCGCTAACTAAGGACTATCACGGAGCAGATGGATGGGTACGGCGGGCACGCGAGAGACTCTGGAGAGATCGTCCTCTGGGGTGCTGGTCGATGTGGATAACTAGGCGCTGGGATGGGCGCGACAAGTGTGTCACTGTGGCGTGCATTTTGGGGGAGGACAGAGCCAGAGGACAGAGACAGACAGAGAGAGAGACAGACGTACAGGCAAGCCAAAGGAACTCGAGGCAGCCATGCGTTCGATTGGTCATGCACAGTGTCAGTGGCAGAGGAAAGCGTCTTCGGGCAAGATAAGGTGTGCTAGATGCAGGATGACGGCGTCTTTGGCGAGCAGCTGGGATACCAAGGGCTGAGGGCGCCGGGAAGCTATGCACTTCCCGTATGTCTAGACTCTGGCCGATTGACATCTGATACTCCCTCAGAAAAAGAATACCGAGCCTGGTTCTTGCCCGTATGTACCTGGACATCTAACTGGCTGGTTGACTGGGAGACTTCGAGCACGGTGGCCGGTTTTGAAACAGCTGTCGCCCTGGTTCATCCGGTCCATCCATCCATCCATCCAAAACATGAATATCAAGATACCTGCCCTGACCTGCCCTGCTTCCTCGCTTCCGCATACACGGAACAACAGCCCACTGCATACTCCCTAATTTACTACCTTTCGCCCCTGGTGTACTCGCCATGACGCTCACTACTGACGGAGACTTCCCCACTGGCCTGACGCAGGGACCGGCTCGTTAAATCTCTACCTTGGGTGATAGAGCTTATATTCTTTCTACACCAAAAGCTGTCCCGGAGACTCAACCAGATCTAGTAATGAATAGTTCAGATGCGAGTGTCCAGGACGGAGTACGCCCACGGTATCCGGCGCCATCTCGCCATGTTGGAAGGCGCATCTAGAAGAATCCCCTGGCAGGGAGACTTAGCCTAATTATCCCTGCAACACAACTGTCAAGCACACTGTTCCTTGAACACCTGGCAAAGATGCCTGCACACCGTTGCTTTCGCCAGCAGGCTATTCCCTGTCACCGTCTCCTCTGTCGAAAAGCCCAGTCGCATAGTTTCTTGGGCCATATACCAAGTATGCGTTATTGTTCACCATCTTGTCTCCACCAAAAACGGCCTTCAGGACGGGGATGTTTTAGGTTTTTTTTCGGATAGCCTTCCCATAGGAACGAAAATCTGCAAACAGTGCAGTATATCAACCAGCCGTCAGCATCGCTCACCATATAACGATTGAGAATTTTAGCCATCCTATTTTACCGGACTTTCCTCTGGCTAGGATGTGGCGCATTCAATCCAGGTCAAATAACTAACTACGCTTAAAAAACATCAGGCCTACAGCGTGTTTCCCATTTCAAGCTATACAACTAGCTAACTAATCAGGTGGAAGTTTCATGGATAACATAGGTACTGTCAAGTCCTCACCTTGACTATCGTCTTTTTCTCTTACCGAAGGCCAGTCAAAATCATTCCAGACAGCCCAGCTTCTCCCATCTTGATACCACAAGGGATATCTCGATTTCAATCAACAAACCACACTACCTTGGCTTTTACTGTATAGTTAGCTGGTCTTGAAAAGAGGGGCAGTCAATAATTTACGGCGGACGGTTTGGTACAGAATCTCGAGCGAAGCTACCAATGCGGATTGAAGATATGGTCAACTGATTATACCTTTACAGACACAGATCATGACCATCTAGTCTTTTCACCGTATTTCCACTACTCCAGCTACTCTCCATTGGGGCATTCGTTAAAAGAGTAACACTGCACTCCGTTACGCTGCCAACGTTTATTCCCGGCCGGCCGCATACCCCTGGGCAGGCTTATCGGAGTAACACTGATAAAACTTGGAATGTACTACTGAAGCTCTCACTGCCTTTCCATGCTTCTATGTTAGATGTGAAGAGAGCAGTCTTCTCCTCGCCTGCCAGATCATACCGTTGGTCCGGGTAGTACATGACTAGCCGTGGCCCCTTCTACCTTGAATGCGTTTGGGGAACTGAGTATTACCTTGGAATATAAGGTATGCCAATACCCGTCGCAGCACAGGAGTGGCCGCATGACAGACCATAAGTGTACTATGACGAGCGATCTCACTTTTCTCATGTACTCAGCTGAGAGTACTTTACTCAGTCTCCAGTTCTTCTTCTCCTTTTCTTTTTCACCGCCCAGTCCGGGATAATCCAAGCAAGCCACAGGTACAATTAATGCCGTCTATCTTTCTCACAAAGGAGAACGCATTACGCATCCACTCTTTCTAGGCGAGGTGCATGCCTTCTTGCATAAATATTCAGCCCGTTTGGGCTCACAGCAGCTGCCGATGCCGCGAATCTGTATCGCAACATTACCTCTCAGCGAATAGATGAACTTGAAATGCGACTGGAATCTCTTACTTTTCCTCACTCAAACCCGCAGTGCGCGACCCGGCATAACGATTACCGATTACAGGAGCTAAATAAGCCCAATTCTTCGTCTTAACACGTGTAACATACGGGTTCACGGCTCTCTTATCTTCAAGTGAATGCGCCCAATTCCGTACACGACCGAATAAAGCGCTTGCTAGCATAACCCGGCCAGCGTATGCAGGTTATTGCTAGTTATGTCTAGGACTACTACCCGTTTGAAATATCATATGGAATACTTCCATGTCCGGCCAAAGCCATGTACATTTATGTATCTTTACTACTATGCTATATATTGTTGGGGTCACAAACTGGCAAACTTTCTGAGGATTTGCGTCCCTTGGTGACATCAAATGTTCAATCTTATTGGTTAAGGTAAGACAGAGAACGGCATATTTCCTTTCCTCAGATCTCTACACGATGCATCTATATATTATAGAGCATGATTATTTATTCTGAAATAAAATTGTCATCCTTCCTACCCTGAAACGGAGAAAGATTATACCCAACCATTCCCCTTCTCCTCCAAGTGTCTTATCGCTATTTCTTCACAAAGTTTTATTCAATAACTATGAATCTCGAAGAAGAGACTAAGATTTTGAAAAGCTGCCAGGCTCGAGTGCAAGAGTCGTCGGTATCCTTTGAGGATCATGATGAAAGCCTAGGATCGATACCAGATAATGTTCCCAACGGAGGACGCAATGCCTGGATGCAGGTCATGGGTGCCTTTGTTCTTACACAAAATACATGGTAAGGCAATTTTTCTCCTGTATAACTATCTTTTGCTTCCACAAAGCATTACCTGATACTCATCATTCAGGGGCCTTGTGATGACTCATGGAGCTTTCCAAGCAAGCTATTCTAAAACTGTCCTACAAACTACAACCCCATCAGCCCTTTCATGGATTGGCTCAGTTCAAGCCTTCCTTATCCTCTTCGTTGGGCTTTTCTCTAGCAAGGCAGTCAACTCGAATCATTTCTATCATGTTACAGGGGCAGGACTGCTATTGCAGATTATAGGTCTTGCCATGACCTCCCTTAGCATGGAGTACTACCAGTTTTTCTTAGCCGAAGGGGTGTGCGTAGGTATCGGATCCGGCATGCTATTTGCACCCGGAATTACACTTGCAGCATCCTACTTTTCAACAAAACGTCCCTTGGCTATTGCCGTTGTTACTTCTGGGGCTGCTACAGGTGCGTCACTTCTGCACTTGGTTACATCCTATCCTACCTTATTGCAATTCTAACTTTGAATGCAGGTGGCATTGTTTTCCCAATAGTAAGCTACTGGCTTATTGTTGCTGTCGGTTTCCAATGGGCTGTGCGGATAATTACATCCCTTGTGCTCCTAGCTTCGGGCACGACTCTCTACACTCTCCGACCATACCGTTCTTCAATTTCCCGAAAAGAAGAGCCATATATCAGCCTTAGTGGGTTCAAAGATGCCAGCCACTGTACTTTTGTGGTTGGAGCAACTTTGGGGCTCATCGGCGGCTTTATTCCATTCTTCTACATCCCAGTATATGGTCTTGCTCTGGGTTTAAGGGTCGAACTAGCCAGCTACTTCCTAAGTGCAATGAATGTGGCAGCCCTGATAGGGGGCTTTGCTCTGACAATTCTGGCTTCTAGGTCAGTATTAGTATGTGCATATCCAAGCAGGTGAAAGGTTCACTAATTTCAATAGGGTTGGAAATCTAAACACGGCCATTTTATTCACAAATGTCAGCGGAATTATCTTGTTTTCTCTGGTACTCGCGCAAGATCCGGTGGGGGTCATTATAGGATCTTTATTCTATGCTCTAGTAGCTGGTTATCAGTTAGTACTCCTATTCTCAGCGGTAGCATCCATCACTATCGACACCAGCCCAAGATGTAGCCAGGGCCGTGTAGGCATTATCCTTGGCTCCCTTGGTGTCTTGGTTGGCACTCCTATTGCTGGTGGTATTGTATTCAATCATAACAGCAACGCACACTCCATGGATCCCCGGGACTGGAACTTTACTTTGGCCTTACTCTTGTCCGCAGCACTCACTTTCATGTGCGGTGCACTGATGACCGTCACCCGCATTCTCAAAAGTGGTTTCCGATGGGAGAGAATTTAAGGGAGATAATAGAGGCCAGCGGAGGGGTATTTGCTGTATTTTATGACGGTATATGCCAGTTGGCCTCTGTATCAACCTTCTGCTTGATTATTTCCATCTGTCTTAACTCCCGTTGTTGAATTTCATTTCATATCAGCCCGAAGCCTTGGCGAAGATGTAAGCCTCTCTAAGTCTTTGCAGCAAGTGATGATGAATATCAGACTTATCGAGATGACTATTGATTAATGCTACCTCTGAGATTACCCAAGGGCACTAATGTCTTTTCATAGCTAACGGCATAGATGTCACACACCAGATTCCTGTCTGCGCATCAAATGCACCTCAAATAACCATTGAACTAAACGACGTGGGTTGGAAGAAGCTGTTGGTCTACGATATAAGGCTATCATGGCCATATTCTCCTTCTTTTGTAAGAAAACAAAAGTATTCCCTAGTGAAAGGATACTTTTAATGTGCATCGCAATAGCCCCGTACTTGAAGCAAAGCTCGTCAAATTAGTTCATTGGTACTGTCGAATTAAAGATATGCTTAGCACGAGTCAATCCATGGTCCCAGACGGTACAAGACCTAGTGGAATTATGGTTGTCGTAACCA
Organism: Nannizzia gypsea CBS 118893; assembly: GCF_000150975.2. Classification (NCBI taxonomy): domain Eukaryota; kingdom Fungi; phylum Ascomycota; class Eurotiomycetes; order Onygenales; family Arthrodermataceae; genus Nannizzia; species Nannizzia gypsea. Next base: position 2,746,680 of record NW_003345200.1, on the reverse strand, counting down.
TGATGCATCCGTGACTCAAGGAAGAGCTCGTGCGTACTCGCATCACACAGTTTCCATTAGTTTAAATCTTTGGGAATGGCTGTAGACTTTTATACCTGGTATTCTTGCAGTTTTGGCTGGGTATAAAAGATGGTATCAGAAACTTCCCCTGAGAGGGTGGAAAAATGCTTCGTGCCAATGACAACCCTAGCCATAATAAACTGGCTGATAACACAGTAATAGCCCCCATCAAAGTGGCAGGCATCATTTAGTCCTATGCACAACTAGTGTAATAATGCATGTAAGTGAATGTAGCCGCGTTTGTCGTTTTCCCTTTTCGGCGTTGTCCCTTAACTAACTGAGGGAATGTTGCACGTGATATATGTGGCGGTGCAAGTTGAGGCGCCCGTATTAGTAACGGTCTGGCCGTGGTTGGCTTTCCGAGATCTCCCGCTGGAAAGTCACCCCACAGGCCCAGCATCATCCATCATCGTCACCATCACAACATCCATGACCGATGCTCTTCGCAGCCCGACCGGCCAGAATACAATTCAATACCAAAAAGCAGACCAGAACGTTGCAGGCGCCTTTCGGACCGTAACACTCGCTTGCATGAGCCTAACACGACGATCTTCGCTCTTTTCCTTGTGATCCGTGAACTCACCAAAGAAAAATTTATATCACATAGACGCCACACGAGCAGAGTGATTTAATACAGCATCGCCAATAACGCAACACGGTTATCGATATCAAACCGAAGAAAGTCGTACACGCGTGTCTACAATCATGACGACCAACAGGCCTTTTTTAGCCAACTTCCTCGCGGCCTTTAGGGCACAAACCACATACAAAACAGCGCCTTCAAAACCGCCTTCCCCAGGCCCATCGTCATCACATATCAGTTCTCCTTACTCCCCGCCATCCTCCTCTTCAAACACAGCCGGGGCTCGAACAATATCCAGCAAGGCTACGGCAAACCCAGCGCCTTCAAGTTCGTCGCAATCCAATACCAACACTATTGCTGCCGCAGCAGCCGCTTCGTCAACATCGAACCATTTCTCCTCGCATCACCACTCTCATCACCATCATACCCATGCCCATTCTCATTCACATACTCCATCTCCTTCATCACGAGCACCTGTAAGCTCTACCAGTCACGCAAGCTCCTCGGCAACAGCCACAACATCGACAGTTTCCAATTCAACCACCTCTCCTATACCAGTTCCAACATCCCCATCTTCAACTTCTGCAGCCCCATTTTCATCATATGATCGGAATAGACGGGGAAGTGATAGCAGTAGTGGTAGTGGAGGGTTCAGGGATGCTTTAGGGCCGGAGAAGTGGTATATTGGTGGTCGAACGATAAGTGGAGAGGAACGATTATATCAACTTGGGATGGTTACCAAGGGCGGTGGTAGGCTAGGAGGTGGAATGCGTGTGGGCAGCGTTGACCAACTAAGCCTTTAACATGGAACCGGAGAAGCATAGAATACTTTGGCCTCTAGTTAACGAAAGCTGGAGGCATAAAGCTCTGTTTCTACAGCCATGACCCGGGTTTTTTTTTCTTTTTTATGAAGCTGGGGCGTTTACCTTCCTGGTGATTTTTTATCTGTGTTTTACATTAAGGAAATATCATTGTAAAACATTATCGGCGGGTATTTTTGGGTGCGGTATAGAATCTATACTTTCCTTTTCGTTTTACCTTTTCTCTTCGACACTATACTCTCAGCATGTACAAAGTTAGCATAAAATGCTCAGATTTCTGTACTTATATTACCTTTCAATGGTCTTCTATGGCATCATTCTCTATCGGCTTCCTAGGCCAACAACTCTAAACCAGTACTTCACATTTAGTCATAAAAATTGTCATGATCTCACCCATGAATCCGGATGACAACGTTTAACCACCCATCAGCATATGCCGCACACCGCACCACCTCCTCGACGGGTGCATTCATTGGGACTGCAGCTCCATGTAAAATAGGCGTCGCCGTACTTATATCTTTATCATCCGGGAATAGGCTGGGTACTATAGAATGAAGCGCCGTTCCGATGGTTTGTGTTTGCTTCTCGGTTCCTTCTGGTGCTGAGGCCGCTATTTTTGGTGGAAACTGAGACTGCACAACTTTGATGGACGATTTCCCAGGCTCCGCCGTAATAGGAAGATATGCTCGCAATGGTATATTGCGGAATGGAGTGGATAGATTCGGTAGGAGTGTATTATTAACCCGATGGAAGGCTTGAAAGGAGTCTAGAAGATGTTAGACATTTAACAGGTTGACACATGATGGATAAGGGGATGAGATACGTACGCTCTTGTATGGATGTCCAGAGCTTATTTGAATCTTCTCTTGAAAGCGCCATAATGCTCTTTCCAGTGCCGTTGCGAACAAAATCCGCCTCCTTGACACTATTCATGAAGAAGTCATGCATAACCCTCCCCTCTTCATCAAGACCAACAAGTTCCTGATCAGGCCAGTCTTGAAAATGTAATGTTAACTTCCATGGCAGGTTTTCCCGACATGTATACCTTTGATCTCTATCATCATCTTTCCCTTGTGTTGGCTCCGTGCTGGCGTATAGATCGTAAAGCAAGCCCACGGGGTAGTGCCATTTCAGCGGAACTCCTTCGAACTCGAACCAGCCTTGGTATGGGTATACGGGGTCAGAGCCAATAAGATATGGTTTGAAGAAGTCAAGTAGCCTGGGTAATAGGAATGGTAGATATGACAGACGAGGGAATGATATCTACATTTTTCGTCAGCGTGAAGGAATGTCGAGAGTAGGTATATAAAGTTGGATGTGTGCTATACAATATATGAATCCGCCTTATCAAATACTCTGCACTCTGACTTTGATAGAGTTATCTGTAGTGGTAGACAGCCTTCCCAAACCTGTTGCCTGAGGGTTTGTGAGGTCGCAGCCATAGCTGGTTCAAGATCTATACAGCCCCTCACAAAGGTTGTAGCAAAAGAACTTAAATACCCTCAGCCGCTTAAGTATGACACGTTGAAAAACGGGCAGAGGTCGCTAGAGTCATGGTCTGTTATCTCAGTCACCGTCGAGGTATTAAAATCAGCTACAAATTGATATACTGATGTTGATACGTTTGTTTGTCCCGAGAGAGAATCAAAATGCACGTGACCACCGCAAAACACTTAGAAAGATACCAGTAAACCAATATCAATATCACAAAAGATATTAAGTAGACTGTTAAATGAAAGGCCAACGGTTAGCTTAACTTCTATATTATAGACGTGCTTCTAGGCGTTTATACTCCAACCGCGTACATAAACGCCAATCGCGGTGTTAACCAATTGCAGGAGGTTCATTAGTTATCACCTCAGAGTAGACGAGAAAGTGAAATATATGGATAGCGAAATACAATTCTATACACCTCAACATCATAAACCCCGTCTTTTAAACTAAGAGAGTGTAAATATACAAAATCGCCTCAGCTCTAATTCTAGCTTCCACTCCACCCAGCATGAAGCAAGACTCTTAGAATGGCTATCAAAACGTTACATCGTTAGCAATCAGACCAATAAGGCGAACATGATAAAGCTGCAGCGGATAGAAAAATGGGGAAAAGACGTACGTTGTCCTCTGGAGCAATAGATCTCTCCCAGTAACTTCCGATAAGAGGAATGTTCATAAGGATATCTTCCCGGACACGTGGGGTATCTCCAAGGAAGAAAACGGCGAAGATACCGGTTGCAGTGCCCAAGGCGGCTGCCATTGGCATCCTATAAATTGAAAGCATGGATATTAGCGGATCGGAAGTCCAATGGCCACCGCCACATTCCACCATCTGTTTCGAGACAGAAAGGATCACGTCTCCAGCCAAATTGACAGCCACCTAACTTACATTCTCATGCCCTGGGTGACAGTGAATCCGGCAACCTTGGTTGGGACGGTGTATCTATATGTGAAAAAAACCGGTAGGATCAGCCCTTCTGCTCGTGTGTTCCAGTATCGAATGTTGACATCATGGCTCTCGTCTGGCGACTTACTTGGGCGCATATGGGGATCGGTAGGAGCCGAATGGCCCAGCGGGGGTGCGAGGTACTTGGGATGCCTGTTTAATAGCGTTAGTTAGACCGGACTCGGGGAAATATTGGAGAGCTGGCGGCTGTGCTGTGAGAGACGGAAGATGTTGATGATGAGAGCGAGTTGAATTTCTCAACAGCCAACGGTCTGCTAGAGCGGACCCAAAGCGAGGACGAATCAATGGGTTTAATAGGGCGTGATTGACCGACATACCATTTTATATGGATCTAGCGAGTGTCTGCGACGTCGATAGAGACAGCAATTCAATCAAACCGACGTTCATCGCTTTGACTTCCGTTTTCTTCCATGACAAGAGGTTTTTGGTATGCTGAGTAAGCGTTGATTTATCACGTGATTATTTGCTTAGTCATTATAACCTTCTAGCGACATTGTTATGTGACTGCGATATCCAAAATGACGTTCCAAAAAAGTACAAAAAGTGTTGAGTGAAGGTAGTTTAATTTGCTTTCATTTCAGCCAGTCTATAGAATACGTGGGACATACAAATTGATTTTTTCAAGCCATTAAAAGGCCGGATGTCAAAGAGGAGCCGAACAAGGACGTAAGAACAAACAACAGGCAAAAAAGACATACAATTTCGTAATTGCGGTCGCATTGCATCATGGGGACCGGGGGCAAGTGCAAACGAACAAATGGCCGAAGATTTGCAACGACGAGTCATGTAAAAAGTATGTACATTTGACGTGGCTGTAGGGAGAAGTGAGAGAGAGTTATACTCTACCTCATCAACCCGCCGACAACCTTTCCTTATGTAAATGATGTTCGAGGCATGTCAGGACCTGCTTTCAAATTCCTCTTCTAATTCCATCTCATCATTCCTTTGAGCCCTGGTGAGGCTTAGGCAAAGGTCTCAAGTGTCGTGAGTGTTGGGGTATCAAATTGGTCTGGTCGTCTATTGTCGTGTCAAATCGCCGAAGTGTATGGAAACCGCACGCAAGCAAGGGTATAAACATAGAACGCAGCATGCGTGCAGCAAACGTTGTCATCGACAATATACCGAGAGGTAGATAGTCAGTGCGAGGGGAGCATCGAATAAACAAGCCCGTAGGCAAGGAAGGAAGGCGGTCAAGTCCAAGCAAGGAAGCAAAGGTATCGCAGAAAAAGAGAACCCGAGCAAGCAAGCAACAAACGTCTTGAAAAAAAACGATCAATTGAACAAATTATGATATAACACTGACGATTTTTCTTTTCTTTTCTCTCCCCGTGAACCAAAAAGTAAAGCCCAAATGTAAGATATCAATCGCAAGCCGCCCTCCGTGTATGTAATGAGCGAATTAAAGCAAGACAGTAAACAAACAAGACGACAAACAGGAACGATTCGCATTATCCCCAAAACGAAAGGAAGTCTTCCGTTTCTATGCCAAACAGTGCTTTCCACCGATGAAATGAGCTTTTTTTCCTCCCTCTCCGCCGATTTTTCTCCGAAAGGAAAAGAAGTGAAAAAGGGAAAAGAAAGAAAGGAAAAAGTACAGATCGGGGGGGGGAAGAAGACACGTATTGAGACATATTTTCCAGACGAAGGAAAATAGGGGAATAATACAAGTAAGCCAAAAGGGAAAGAAAGTGTATAGGAAAAAGAGCAATAAAAAAGAGTAAAAAAAAAAAAAACAGGGGGTAAATCCTCGTCTAATGTTCTCACCGATGTATGCAGCAGATATAACGAAATAAGGTAAGCAGTAAACAAAAAAAGAACGACAAACTCCTTACTTGGACAAGATAACGAAAGGGAAGACCGTTGCAAAACAAAATCCACAGAGAGGAAGGAAGAGAGAGAGGGTAAGAAAAAAAAAGAGAAAATAAAATGCTCCACCCGAGTCTATAATGCTGGTTTCCATTGGCTTCAATTTGATGGCGATGTATGTTTTTTGTTCTTTCTTGTCGAGTATCCGGACCGTGCCCCGCACGGGCGCTCGACCGCTAATTGACTGTATGAGACGGAATGTATTAAGGAGGAAGGTCGAGATCAAAAGGGAAACGAAAAGCTGTAAAGGATTAATAAGAGAAACTCGTTCACAATTCGGCCGTCACAGAACTCTAGATAAAGAATTGGTATCGAAATAGGCGGAATCCGCTATCATCGTCCGTTATTGTCTAGCTGACTGAACAGATCCTGTTGATGTTATGTTAGTGGGTCCATTGCATACTGTGGCTCTGTTTTGGGGTATGGGGGTTGAACGCACCATCTCCGCTTAAGCTGGTGGATGCAAGGTAAAGACCGTTCAAACCACCATTTTCCTGCTGTCCGGCAGTGGTGGCAGGATAGTACTTGCGATCAGCATCGACATGTGCATGCATTCCGTCATTAACTGGCGTCATAGATGTAGGGTAGACTGGTGGCGCAGGCATGTAGTTCTCATGCGAGCCCGGCTGGAGGACAGTGGTCCAGTCAATGTTCTGCTGCGGCTGCTGAGGGTGAGGGTGCTGTTGTGGTGGATGTTGGGGAGGAGCCTGTTTGTTATCGGAAGTAATCTTAGCATCGATCGGAGGAAGAGCAATACTGGTCGACTGGCCAACAGAGTCAGTTCCAGGCTGCATATGGAACGACGAAGAGTTGTGTTTGGGATCAGCCATCCAGGTTTTCTGATGCTGCTGCTGATGCGGAGGGTACTGGGCAGTAGTAGTGCCGGTATGAATCTGCTGGTCCAACGGACCACGAGCCAGGCCGCTACTACCGCTCTGCACCGCTGGCGCATGAGAAGGCATATGATAACCGAATGGCTGATGTTCTGCGAAGCGGGGTTGCTGGCCAGAAGCCATTGTAACCCCATGCCCGCTCGCGGGCGCTTCACCAAACGTAGTACCACCAATACCATTGGGAAGTGAGATGGGGTTACTAACATCACCCTGATTCACCGGTTTAGGCACAACCCCCGCTGCCTGAGCCTTCTTAAGATGAGCATGTGGGTGAGACAAGTGGCTGATTCCGGTAGGATTGCCTCGTCGAAGAGAGCACTTCTGGAAATGACGTTTGAGGATGTCGCTTCGAGAGAAGGTGTCTTTGCACAGAACACACATATAAGGACGGTCACCAGTATCTGGAAATCACGTTAGAATTGAAATTTTACTCATTTTTTCTTTGTTTTTCAAACAAAGGGGCGTGATGAAGGAGCACGGGGGTGGGAACGGGAGAGTTATTTTATGTTTATCAACTTACGGCGCAACAGATGTCGCTTAAGATGCTTTGCATGGAGATATGTCTTATTGCAGTGTGGGCAAGGGAATTTGCCATCAGCATCCTTAGCTGGAATAGCGGTTCCTTTGGCAGTGCCGTTTACACCGTTGGTGATAGCGGCACGACCCGGAACGCTGGGAAGAATACCTCGTCGACCTTGGGAGCCAACAACCTGAGTTCGTGGTGCATCCTTGGTCTGGTAAGCGGTAGCTGGGGCAGACATTGCATCAGGGGCCGCCCACATTGAGCCCTTGTCCTCGGCTCCGGTGAAAGGAGCACCGGGCATGCCGTACTCGTGCCGTCTATCCCGTGGTGGAGCTGGTGCAATTGGCTGAGGATAGGCCTGGGGACCGGTCGTAGGCGGCAGCAGGCCATGTGAAGGGAACTGCTGCTGCGGCTGCTGGTGCTGGCCCAAGAACGAGGCTGGTGGTAGGCTGTTCACGGGAGCGTGTGTGGCCATTGGCGCGGTCGAGGCAGCATAGACGTCATGAGCAGAGGTGACGGGATACCTGGGCATATCATTTCGAAACGGCTGGCCGAGATATGATGGCATTGGGGAGTGAGACTGGGGGTGCTGGAGAGGAGGGAGAGTGTGTGGCTGCGGGACCTGATAGGGCGAGTGAACCTGATACTGGTGAAGATGCGACAATGGGGGAGGTCCCTGTGGAGGGATCGAGGCTGACGCGGGCCGCGAGACTTGCGTTCGAATATTCTGATCCATGACAAGAGTGGCTGGCTTGGGTTGTTTGGTTTATGGCCGTAAAAAAGTAGAAGCAACAGGTTTTATGCTATCTCCCAGCAATCATTGATCGGTCGATTTCTCTTCCAGGCGTGAGGGAGAGAGAGAGAGAGAGAGAGAAAGGCGGTGTCAATATCGACCGGCAGAATTGGAAATCCTGAGGATGGAAGAGACCCCTGAAGCGCGCGTTAGCCGAGTTATTGTTCTTCTTTTTCTTTCTTTTTTCTTTTCTTTTCTGCTTTCTTCTCTGCTCTACAGTGATTTCTTCAGCGTTGACGAACCTGTAAGGACAGTGAAAATGCAAGCAGCAGTGGCTTTCGTCGCCGAAGTCGACGTTGGTGGTGACCGATTTGATAGTGGAGCGCAGAGCTATCAGAGAAAAAGATCGATGGTAAGTGCCCTGTTGCAGATGCGAGGTTCTGTACCCACAACGGAAAAACGACGAAGCAAGCAAGAAAGAGAGAAGAGATGGATGGGTAAGAAGTGGTCAAGGGACAGCTGGTTTTTCTCGAAGGAATGCAAAGAAAGAAAAGAAAGAAGAAAAGTCAGGAATGGAGACCAGCGAAGAGGGTCCAGGAGGGGTAGAAGTAAGTAAGGGCGTTCAGGAACAAAAGGGAAAAAACTGGAGAGGTCGTAAGTTTAGGCTTGAAGAAAAAATTAAGGGAAGCAAGAGAAGAGCGCGAGAGAGAGAGAGAGAGAGCAGGCGAAGATGCACTGAGCGATGATGCTATAATGCCGGATGGGTGGGCATCATCGTCTTTTTTTCTTTTTCTTTTTTTTTTCCTTTTTTTTCTGGCCCTTTCCTAGGATAACTTTCCTGGGAGGACTTTTTAGCCTTCTCCAAGTCTTCTTTTTTTCTCTTTCTTTTCTTTTTCCTCTCTCTCTGTTTTTTTCTTCTTCCTATCTTCTTCTTCTCCCAAGAGCGCGGAAAGATGATGCTCTGTATCCACCAGGCAAGAGAGAGGTGGGTCTTCCTCCAACCAGAGATATAAATATATAAATTTTTTATATCTTCACACAACGGAGGTAGCGTGGAAGCAGGTGAAAAAGAGGTGAGAACAGGTAGAAAGAGAGAGAAAGGCCATGAAGAATCGCAGGCACGGACAGGGCTGAAGGCGAGGGTTCAGACGGCGAAGATGACGATACCCGGGCGTACCTCCGAGCGAGGTTCCCTGGTTCGACGTGTGTTGCTTTTTTGTGCGCGTGGCAAAGGGTGAAGGAAATCGGAGTCAAGGAAAGGTAGAAAAAACAATGGTTGGTGGTTACGTGTAGGAAGTGTGTTGTAGTTGTTATCTTCGCCTCTCCTTCATATCTGGCTCTCTCTCTCTTCTCTCTTTTGGTTTGTATAGGGTTGTAGGGCAGAGGAAAGGAAATCTGGTTGCTGGGTGCTGGGTGCTGGTAACGACAGGGGGAGCCAGCAGCTTATGGATCCGCCACATACGTCGAACCGTTGGACGTGGCTTGCAGCAAATCTCTTCTCCTGCTGCGTGCGGGTCGATAAAAGGAAACGGTACAAAAGAAAGAGACTTACCAAGGCAGAGATGGGATCGCGATGCCAACGGAGGCCTGGAGACTGGAGATGAAGCGAGTCCCCGAGGGTCTTAGGCGGGAGGTGGAGGGGGGAGGGGGGGTTTGTTTGCTGTTTTCGAAGGCTGGAGTAAGCGGAACTTGGACTGGTCTGCGGCTGAACAACCACACAATTGCGCGATCTGATAACGCTTGACGGCGACAGGCGAGACACGCAGCAAGAGACGTCTAAAGCTGAGAGAGACGAAGAAACTGAAGAAGCTGAAAAGAGACGAAGACGAGGTTGGAGTTGAAGTTGAGGTTGCAGAAAGGAAAAAAAGAGTCGAGCGCGTTAAAGAGAAAAATAACAACAACAGGAAAGGAAAAGAAAATAAAAATAAGACAGAGCGGAAGAATTCCCGAGGTGGGCGTGGGCGTGGGCGTAACGCGGCGGTGCGTGGGCGGCGGCGGTACTTCCTCTTTAGCGGTGAGACCCGTGCCACCCGAAGTACCTCTTGTTTTTTTGAAAGTGGAACGACCTCCTATTTTACCATCACCATCACCACATATACGGAGTGCTACTTTATATCAAATATACTTATAACGGGCAATATAAACAACAGGCATATAAATAAAAGGAGGGCCAGCAGCTTCACCAGTATATTCGACGATGAAACAGGACCCGGAAGGGACAGCTTGCCCTCGCTCCCAGATAGCCGCTCAGCGCAGCCTCCGTCAGACAGCTACACGGAGAGACACGACGAGCAAGGAGCACAAGGAGCACAAGGAGGTGCTGTCACGTACCGCCCGGATTGTCCGATAAGGCGAACAACAGTCGTAACCCAAAGGAGAGAGAAACTGCAAAAACAAAGGGGGGAAAGGGAGGGATAAGCAGGGTAACTTTTTTTGAAGAAGAGAAGAGGAAAAAGAAAGGAGAAAGACACCAAGTGCAACTTCCTTATCCTTGACCTGGCTTGGATCTGCGAATGGGATTGCTGCCTGCAACCGCCAGAAACAGCTCACACCCTCACGAGTCACCACATGGCCGAGTTATGCTGTCAGGTTCTCCTTACGTGTTGCCAGAGACTATACTCGCTCAAGGGACTCGTTTTTTGATACCCGATTGTCGATGCGTTTGAGAGCTCCCTTTCAATTTTTTTTTCCCTTTCCCTTTTTCCCTTTTCTTTTCTTTTCTTCTTTTTTTTTGTATTTTTTGGCTTTGTACGGATGAGTACCCTTTCGCCCGGACATCGTCGCTAGGGGGAATGGATGCGTGTTGCATGCGTTTACTGTCTGTGTCAAGAAGAGGATACTACCCTCATTTCACACTGCGCTAATCTCGGAGCTCTGAGAACGAGTGGTGGCCTTTTCAAGGTTTCGTTTTCTGCTTGAAAACCCCCGAAACGTGCATTTGATGATGGCATTGGATGTGAACCCTGCATGAGAATCCTATTACTGATATACGGAGTATATACGGAGCAGCGAGCTGCTACTTTGGGGCGTCCTGAGGCTGTACTCCGTACTCCGTACACCGCACACCGTGCAAGTGTCGCTGGCCGTTGTCCGCCCGTATCGTTGCGAAAACGTGCTCTGTTGGTTGTCTCTTCGACGGCGAGGGAAGCCAACGGTGATCTTCATGGGAAATAACTATTACTCAGTACTGGATAGTATTAATATAGTGTTGTTATTATTATTATTATTATTATTATTATTATTACTCCGTACTATTATTACTATTACAATCCTTACATTGTAACGGCAAACTCGCCAGGAATGATTACTATTTCTGGTCTACCCCTGGAATTGAGAAAGCGGCTGTGACGAAACATGTTGACTGATAGCCCAAATGACTAGGTCGGTCAGGCAGGGGCCTGGGGCGGCCGGTGACCGCAGAGCTGCACAGCTGCAGAGGCTGTGTTGCAGTAATTCATCAATTGCACGGTTGTTTACTCCGTAAGTATTCAACGAGCTGCCTCGAGACGAAGACGAGCGCCTCCTGGAGGTTTTAACTGTTGCTAGAAGTCATAGGTGGAGAGAGACGCGGTTAACGCTCCTGGCTGTTTGGTTCGGATAACGCTTCCCTTGCGGAGAACTACGGAGCAGCATCCCCATTCCATGCATACAGGGTCAGGCCAGAATGAACATGCAAAAACAGGGTCATGAAAGAAAGCAGCAAGAAAGCAAGACATGAAATAGACTCGCACAGAAACAACAAAAGAAAAAAGAAGCCCCGAAAAGGAATTTCCCCCAGAGCAATAAAATATGACTTCGCACATTTTTGGAACTGTGCTAACAAATAAAGTGAAGCGTCGAGGGGTGAAGCAGTGCAGCGCAGCGCAGCGCAGGCTACTATTCAGTGCAGACATTACTTATCCACAAGCGGAAACCCGGAAAAAGCAATGGAGCAAGACCACGGACCCTTGCTAGAGGGCCATATAGAAGCCTCATCGAAGGAGCATCGAATCACACTAACCGCCTCCTGCTAAGGCCCTGAGCGAAGACCTTCGCGGTTTTCTGCTGGGTAGTCTGTTTGATCTAGCAGCGGCATGATGGTTCAGATGCCAATGGCGCCATCAATAAAATATTTCCCGTTATCAATCTTTTTCCCTATCGGTTAGACGGCACAAGACGAATTAATTGAGTTCGTTTCTCAGCAGAAACGAGGAGCGGGAGAGAGCCATCCGGGTCGTAAAGTCGGCATCTACGGAGTGCGCATCCATGGATTCAATTTTGCGCGGTTGAGAACCGCCACCCCTCACCAGCACATAATTTGGTATATCTTCAAAAGTAATATCCAGTTGTCATAGATAGCGATGGGCCTCTCTACAGCAGGTACAGAATGTTCCTCTTGCCTTTATATCTCTCGCTGTACTCCGTACCCAGCAAACAACGTTAGGTGCATCCCCACTGATTCCCAACGTTGCGGAAACCATCTTAAGCTTAAACAGACGCTGGTGGATGGGTGGAGGGAGGGTACACACATTACATTCTGACTGACATAACGGAGTACTTGCACACGGCGGGATGAACGGTCAACGCCCCTTTTTGGATCTTTTCTGCAGGCCATAATAATGGGCATTTTGATGGGGTCTGGAGATGGAGACCAATAATGGAGATGATTTTAAGCTATCATCTCTTGAGTTCGACTTCTCGTTCGTGCAGCGGTGGACTCTGCGCCTGCAGAACCTAAAGGAACGTGCGTTCATCCAGCTCATTCAGCAGCCAAGCTGGTTTGATATCAAAAGAGGCGTACGGAATAAATACGAAGCATCCTTCCGTCTGCCACAATCATCAGCGAACACTCGACCGAATAACGTGCCCTACACATGGACGCAGAGAGAGTAACCATATGTAAGAGTAAGTACCCTGTGAAATTTGCCGTAGGCTAAAGCCAAAATAGATTAACGATCCTGCTCGAGCGAAAGGTTGCAGCTTGCTATTCCTATCTCAACCTGAAACGAAAAAGGAGATACGAGAACGACGGGAGGGTAGCTGAGTTACACTCCTCACCTTCGCGAAAATCGATAGTTCAGATCGTGGTAGCATCATCCCGAACCCTCTCAGCCAAAAGATTCGCCCATTCGTCCACCATCCCTTCCCTTCACCCGCTCTCGTATATACGTTGGATGAACAATATTCCGGGGTTGTCGATTAAAGGGGGGAAGAAACGCTAACACGCCCTTGAAATTCATATCCTTCTCTCCGGTTCTCCATTATCAGCATCACTTTGAGCATGCAGCCTTCTGACTGGAAGATACAGGGTTTCTTTCACGTTCGCCAACTAAATGATTAGATGACTAGACCATATACCATCATCCAACGCGAAAAGTCATAATAAAATCATGGAATAATAACATCGTAAGACGAAAAAAAGCCGAAATTTCACCAGCAAAAAGAAATGCCAAGACTTGACGTTCTGAAGGCGTGCTTACATAAACCACGCTAGTGCTGGTTTAGGTCGCGTACCTCGGTGAACTTTCCCGATTTGGCACGCTTCGCACGCCAGTTGCAAAAAATCATATCAGGTTTTGAAATACCTGCAAGTGGTAGCGAATACCCAAGTACGATGTACATACGATGTCTGATGATGTGATGAGATGGCGCAGCTCGCGAGCCGATGTTACTCCGTTACTTTGACATGATATTCTCAACCTTGAAGTCCTGCTTTATTGCTGCTTATCTTGCATTCATGCATTCTGGCATTCTAACTCGTTCTTCCGCTTTCTCACCTCCCGTGCCAGAAAGCCGATACCAGATCTACCAAATGCTGCCAAACTAGGAGAGACAATAAATATATAACTACCCGACACTATCATATGCTTAGGGAGTTTATAATACCAGACCTGCGCCCCCTGATTAGGAAGCCGGGAGTTTCAAGAGCTCGCTCAGAGTGGTTGCAAGCCTCCTGGTTGAACTCAGTGTCCCAACCTCTCGTCGTCATTCGCGTGTGGTGGCGCCACGAGCACTAACTAGGTGGCTTACAACAAAAGAGCTGGGGAAAAGGCAAAGGGAAAAAGGAAGGAATGGCAAGAAGCCTGACTACTCGCTTACCACTAGTCCGAAGTCACTACGGAAAATCCGAACACAGACTTCAACTTCACGATAGCTGGCTGAGAAGCTAAAAGGATGTGCTGCCAAAGGGCGTCACGTTGATGAATTAATTTTTCAGACTAAAAAGGCTTCAAACGATCACTCTGCTCCGCTCAATCTCCGAAAACAAAAAACACACTTCTCGACGGGGAATATTAAACGCCAACCAACCTAAATTCTCTCAGACTTGGTTCACCTTCATTCTCCCTTACAACAAGACGATCAAAGCGTAGGGTTCAAATTCACCCAACGTGAGTTTGACTTTACTTTCCCATGGATTATTTCTGGCTGAGGAAGAGGTGTCCGGCAACGAATGAGAATCCGAGAACTCCCTTTTGACAGGCCCGAGGGGTCAGACAACCGAAACTGCTAAGAAATATCCCTTCCAAGGATGAGCTGCTGTGACGCACATTTGTTCACAAGCAACTCAAGGAAACCTTTTGCTAGGCTTGGTTTGTGCTGCTCGGCCTTGCTCCGGTAGGCTTTTGCGAAGTCTCCCTTCGACATGCATAACTAATGTACACGTGATTGGGAAATATCAACCCACGGATACTTCTTCGCGCAGTCAAGATATGTGATTATTGCCACACCAAGAGCAGCCTTAGTTATTTTACTAAGGGATCTTCAGGCAGATGCTGATAAAACAATAACAAAATCGATGATGCCCTTTTTTGGTCTCCCCTCTCTTGCTCACGATGGCTTCTGGTGGCTTGAGAAGGAGAGGCGGGAGACGAAGAAATCGTGTCGAGTGACGTTTCGACTTTGAGAACTAGTGAATTGGGCGATACTCGAGTCAGTCAGTCAAGTCCGAGCAGATTGTCGAAAAGCCAAAAAAAGACAGTTTTTTGGCCGGCGATCAAATTGATCAAGATCTCAAGGGATGATGATGTGGCTTCTCCCCAATTAAAATCTTATTTTATTGTTTTTATTCTTTTTCTTTTAACACCTGTTGTCTCGGTAAATCTTCCCTTCATGCCTCTAATCTTGACTCCCTGTCATTGCCACTATGTCGGTGTGAGGTTGTACAAAGCGCATGCTTCACTGTTTTGTACGTTCTCATTTCCTGCTTTATCGAATTTTCCTTCCAACTCGCGGCGTCTAACAAAACCTCCAGTTTTGGCTCTTGTGCGGGCTAAAAACCAGCCTACCCAGCTTTTAAAAAGAAACACACGCACGAAGAAAAATTAAAAAAAATAATAATACGAGCGGGCCAGCCAGGAAGCGCATGCACGCTGCGTGTCATAACTACCTCATCCGTGCTAGCATGGCCTTGATTGCTGGAAGCTCGTATCCACCAGGGCTCCTCTTGAGCTCGAGGTTCAGCATGCCGGATCCGCCTTCCGCTGGCCCTCCCTGGTACCACGCATACTGGCAAGCATGGGCATGGGCAGTTCGGAGAACGGAACGATGTTCATCAACTGATTGATCTGCCCCCGGCGTCACCTTTCAATTCATCACTAAGGGGTGACCATGGCTCAGGGGCAAGCCGGCTCTATTTTTTTTTTCCTTTGGTCGATAAAATAGCTTCTTGCACGGAGTACCCCGTAAGGGGTTACCGGATCGCGGCCCTTCTCCTGCCTCTTCCCTTGCCTTCCATGGACTGGAAAATGAGGACGAGGACATGAAGGAAACAAGCAGGAAGGAATTGATTTGAAGGTGAAGAAACTGGAAAACAAGCTTCTCTGGTTCCACCTGATTCCACACAGAGGTGCCCACCTCCTGGCTGGGAATTTCGATAATTCGGCCGGCTTGAATTCTCTCTGGCAGACTTTAAAATGTTCCCTGCGCAGTTATTCGACAACCAGCGCGTTTTGGCGTCTTGCCCACATGAATTTCCTCCAGTGGGCCGAGGTTCAAGGTCTCCAGTTTCTTAATTTTTCTTTGCTTATTCTCCTCCTAAGGGAAAGGGCGGTATTCGCTCAACGGCAAACTTTGAATTCCGACTTGACAGGCCCGGTTGGCTCCAGTTCTTCTAGAATTTTTACCAATTTGGCTCCCGTTGCTTTTTTGCCTCACGTCTCGGACCTCTCACCCTTCAGGATATGACGATGAGCTTCAGGTTTGAAGGAAGTTTCCTACCTTGAGGCGAGTTCCTTACCACCCAGCGAAATCCTCCAATCATGCGACAAAATCTCCTTTAAACTTGCGCTCATCGGCTCCGACGAGAACTTCAAACGGCTGCTGAGTGAGCTGAGCTAACAGGGATTTCCTTCCCTCCTTTGGTAAAGTTGCGCCATTTACGCAAGCCAAGCGTACTATTTTATCTAAGGGAGCATTATTTTATCATATCTTTTCTCTCAGCTTGATACTGGGATCATTATTCCTTTTTCGCCTTCCTGAAAAGGTGTTCCCGTGACCCCTTGTGCCGGCGTAACTCGGAAGTCGACTTTCTCCCAGGTGCGTGGTAATATTAGGTACCTCCAGAGAAGCAGCCAACCACCAACACCACCACCACCAAGAGAGCCCAAAGGCAGACTTTACTTTATTTTTCAAGTTCACGATAAGCGTGCCATATCGCCCGATAGATGCCAATTTAGGTATCTTCCCGCATCAAAGAAGGCCTATGCGACGAGGCAAAGACACTTGTCATGGCGTTTGCAGCGTGAGCGCGATTTCAGACACGGAGTCCTTTCTCCCTTTTTTACCCTTCCCTTCGGGCATCGCGCACACCGCTAATTCTGAGACGGAGGGTAAGAAGGGGAAAATGAATTATTGTCATCTTCGTCGCCATCACGCCATCTGCCGTGGCTTTTTTCATCTTTGCAGACTCTGACTCAGGGGGTGACTTTTGGCGTGATACTTTTGCCCATGAAAGAAACCACATGGGTTTTTTATTTCCTACCGGCTTGTCGCTCCCGAGACGCGATTCTTAAAATTCTGCGTGGGCGCAGTCAAAATATACCCTCGTTTGATTTTCGGGATCATCAAAATAAAAGGGCTGAGACAGAGCTATACCTGCTATATAGCACTATTATATCTCTAGTAGGGTATTATTATCCGCAACCGCGTGGCTATCTACCCACTCGCCATGCCCTGTGGGCTCCACACTTTTAAGGAGACCCATCGTTCTGCACCAAGCAGATGTGGGTTGACGACCAGGCAAGGGGGAAAAGGGGGCACAATAGCTGGCTTGGGCTCGATGGGATGGTTGAACATGTGTGCATGTGTTGCATGATGCCACCTCCCATCATCCCTTACCTAAGCGACAACGTCTTTTCTCTGCCTGGAGTACGTACCCAGCTATCTTTTCGCGGTAGGTTATCCATCATCCATCAAATAAATCTCCATGTCGATGGACGGAGCCATACGTACTCCATTCACTGTTGAGATACTTTGATCGGAGCCGCCCGTTGGAGATGCGGGCAGTGGGCCATACTAAACGGATAGCCTCACGACTCCGTACTTGGGGGATATGGAGAACTTGCACTCGAGCTGGAATCCGGAGAAAGCAAAGCCCATCTTATTTTCCATCCACTCCGAAGGATTGATACCAAATAACAACAAGGAAACTTCTTGGCTGTGACATCCCGAAGACACAATTTAAACCACGTTCATACCCCAGTCGGTCTAATAATTAAAGCCCTGTAGTTTTTGTGTATGTACCTCCGAATGTTTTGCATTCTTATTCTCCACAACCAAATCGCCCAGGGTGGATGAGGCTTTACGTTGTCTTAGCAATTAAGTGCGCAGGGGAGCGTTTGGACAATATTGAACAACCAGCTTCTAAAAGGTCACCCATTACTCAAGCATTGCTACCTCACTACCTCGACTTGAGCTGTAAAACTCTTGTAGAGGGAGGCTTTAACCCCGTTACCTCAACCGTAGCAGTCTTTTTCCATTAGGTTATGTGGTATTCTTGCCGTTGACAAGATATCGACAGTGTGGGCACTGTGAACCAATGACTCTGGGAAATTACTGTATCCAGCAAATATGTAGCCAAGTATAGGCCTACTCTGTATGCCGTTTTTCATAACCTTGGTTCTACCACCCTTGTCTAAAATCTGGAGAATAGTCATGGGAAACAGTACATTGGTCTCTTACAGTACACGGACGAGGAGAAGTATACAACACAATGGCGACTGCTTACGCAAGTGCTCAATCAGTCCATATGTTATTTTGCTTCATTTGAGTTCGGAATACGGACGTCTGCCTTAATTATATCTAATCTGCCGGTCTGGTCCAACAGAGATACGTTCATTTGGCTTGTTATATACGCCCATGAAAATAGACGTGTCGTATGCTATCAACTTGATTTAATGTCGGTCAAGTCGACGAATCACTATTTCTCTGCCGTTAAAGAGATGCTTGCCGGTGATGGCTTAAGCCACCCCAGCCCTTATCTTAGGAATTTCAATGTTTTACATTATGCTGGACTGATGTTGTGATACAACCCGGAGACCCTGGATAGTCATTCATCAATAGATGAGAGAATGAATAGCCTAGGTGGTCAACGTTTTCAATGTCTCTGCCAGCACTTCCCCCCAAAATCACGAAAACAATACTAAAGCTTGAAGTACCTAAATTGTACCTTGAGCTCAGGGCTTTGAATCAAGAAGAAGGTTGGATAATAGAAGGGTCACATGTATAATTTTATTTGTATTGCGTGGGCTATCCTATATACTATCCTACTCGTTAAAGTTTCCTAACCTATCCTGACATTGAAAAAAAAAAGGCCGTAAGATATCAAAAGGTATCGTGCTCCAATGCTTAGGATGCGAGAATAAACAATAAAAGGAAAAGAGAAGAAAGACAAGGAGGGGAATCAATTTAAAGGCATTACACGTAACTGACCAAGAGAAAATGACATAGGGTGTACTGTAGGGTATGTAAAAGGGAATATAAAAATGGATATCGCAAAAGTCAAGGGAAATCATCAACAGACTAGCAGGCAGTGTATAGGGAAAAAGGAAACGTAGTCGTGAAAGAGGAGCGGAGGGGATGGAAGTACTAATGAAGGACGTAGTGAGATGCCTCCTGACAAGCATGCCAGATGCGTCTGGGCGGTGCTCAACCTTGTCCATCGTCGAGCGGGATTAAAGAAAACGGGAGTCGTAATGCAGCGAAGGACATGGAACGGGTATATACATTAAGGTTGTGTAAAATCGACTAAGGAGATGGAGATTAAAGAGAGTAATGCGCGAAAAGGGCGACAATCAGATGAAATTGCCGTTTATCTTAATCTCGTTTCCTGCCTCTTTCCCCTTTTTCAGAGCTTTGGCGAGCATGAGTTCACGCATCCAATTGATTCGCTCATCCCGAGTCTTGACTGCGAAATGGTGGTTTTTGCTATTGGCAGTAAAGATTGACTTGCGCTCGGTTGGCTTGGTGGCGGGGATCAAGGAGAAAGCAAAGGCGGTTTCGTCCATACCTTTGTATGTGTTGTTGTTGAGGTTTGCTGCCTTACGAAGGACAGAGCGCTTGAAGGCTGCGGTGAGTTTTGAGTTGGATGCGAGCGAGGAGCAAGCAACGGCATAGTCGTCCACATCAATAGATTCGAGGGCTCTGCTGTGGCGGTGGGTATCAAACTCGTCCTTGT
Source organism: Nannizzia gypsea CBS 118893 (assembly GCF_000150975.2). Classification (NCBI taxonomy): domain Eukaryota; kingdom Fungi; phylum Ascomycota; class Eurotiomycetes; order Onygenales; family Arthrodermataceae; genus Nannizzia; species Nannizzia gypsea. The sequence continues at coordinate 2,727,087 of NW_003345200.1, read as the reverse complement.
GCATAGCAAGGACGGTTCCCTTGAGGGTGAAGTGCGCATCCTGCCATTCATGTCGAAGAAGGCGAGTGGTCCTTCGCTTCTTCATCCACCCGCTGTGAGTGACATCTGGGTCCTTTGGTACGGACGAAGATGAGGACGACCCAGAGGACCCAGAGCGTTGGGTAACAGGTGGCTGTGGCTTGATGGCGGCGTCCATTTCTGCTGTATTCTCGATTGGCGAGAGGCTTTCGATCTCATGCAAAGGGGTCATGGTATTGACAGACGGGTGTCGACGATGGCGTTCAGGCCTGATGGACCTCGAACGAACAGGGGGTTCAGGAGCCTGGTGTTGTCGTGTTGAGATATTTCCGTATCTCATACCTGGAGGAACGGACTGGGACGCTTCTCTGGCCAAGGGCTCAATGGGTACAGCAGTGATCGGAACATCCATCTCTGAGAATGGGGTTCCATGACGATATGTGCTGTTGTCGTCGAAGGTGTACGGGTTGTATTCCTGGGTTGCGGTGGGTGAATTCACAACTCGAGCGCCCATAGAAGGGGTAACAGTGCGCAGAGCGGATGCTGGATCGCTGACGGATTGAGTTTGATTTGGGATGGTGAGTTTTGGTAGGGATCGAAGCTGGTTGGAGACATGGACGGGTTGTTCCTGAGAAGGAAGAGGCGGAAACATCTCCAGGGGCCGATTTGTCGAAGCCGAATTAAGGTCGGGACTATGCATATGCTGGAAAGTGAGGAATTGCCGAACATTTTCCTGCGGGTCTCGTGGTCGAACACCGTTCAAGTTTTCAGCATTGAGTTGAAGTTCAGTATGTAGGTCTGGCAGCTGGCCGGGTCCGAGGACATCGGATGAGGCAACAAGAGAGGGCGCAGCATCGGACTTTCGGCTGATCTGGGTCATGGCGGGAGTTGGAGGCACAACCTGATTTGTCGTTGCTACCAGCTCACCATCTATGAGGGCGAACTCGTTGGGAAACTGCTTCGCAATCCTGGCGAGCTTGCGTTGTCTCTTCTGGTACTTTGAGCAGTTTTCTCCCTTGGAGCATTTGTGTGGTTTAGGTAGGAGCTGCTCTATAGCAACAATGGAAACGGACTCAGCAGGTGATATGATATCTTCCTCTGAAATAACGCGGTTGCGGCGTCCACGTCTCTTCGAGGAAGGCGGGCCATGTCTAGCACCATCATCAGGCGATGTAGATGTTGTGCATCCAGGCGAGTCGACCTTTGGTAGAGGAGGGCTGTTTGACATTGAAGAGTTAACCCGTGCAAGTTCCGGCATGGAGTTAGGGTCAGAAGCATTCCGTAGGGTCTGGATCATGTTCATAAGGTAGTGGCGCTTGCCGAAGGACTGAATATCTAATTCCTTAAGGTCATCCAGGTGTAGGTCGAGAAGGACGGCTCCGGAGATATCGTTTTGAATGAACCGCTCAACCAAGCTGTCCTCCACGCCAACCTCGTACATCCATTCGGCCACTTGGGTTGGTGTCCAATTTTGGACAAACGACGGATTGTGGTGTTTTTGGTGTGATATGCTACTGGAAGTCCTTGGTATCTCTGGAATTTGAGCAGGTTCAGAAGATCTTCGCTCCTGAGGTGCCCACATTGGGACTTTGATATCTTCAAGGGAGACCGGAGACATCGACAGCTGCCATTCCTCAACGGCTGGCTTTTCGAGCATCGTGCTATCCATAGAACCCCTGAATAAATGAGGACCAGACGGTCCCTGTACCGGCTTATTTAGGTTTCGTGATGGAAGCTCAAAGGCCCGGGCCTCGTAAGGACCAGGAGTCGGGGGCTCATCGGAAAGCGAAAGAGTAGTAGCGCTGTCAGTTCCAAACTGGATGATTGAGCGTTAGTGAATGGAAGATTTTTATCCAAGTACTTGGTTAAATAAGTGTACTTACTGATTCTATACTTCTTCGTGGCGATTCCGGCTCGGAATAATCAACCTCATAGTCGAGATCTTGGATTTCCGTTGCTTCAGACAGAGGCGAGAATTTGAAAGATGAGCGACTCATCATGTACTCCAATCGTCTGATGATTGTTGACTGGAGGGAACGTCTGTATGTGGGCCCCTGCAGGAGGGGAGGAATAGTATGTCGTAG
>NW_003345200.1:2695251-2724885 GCF_000150975.2 Nannizzia gypsea CBS 118893 | reverse complement strand
TCTTAATAAGTGCACACGGGTTTTTTGACAAGCTGACTTAGAGAGAGAGGCAGGGTCCAAAAAAAAGGACGGAAGAGGCAGCAGCAACGGCTTGTTGTCTTGATATCAAGTAAAAGTTGACATGTGTATATATAGATTTCCGACTTGGCTAACTACTGTGGATAGTTGATTGGGGCAGGTCAACTGCCACTTGCCTGCCTGATTCTATACTCTCTAGATCCGGTACGGATGGGGTATTGTATATGTTGAACAGCAATCAACGGCGTGAGGCCGAAGAGAAAAGAAAAGGAGGGAGCCTCTCTCTAGTTATGAATATATCAAAACCCACGACGAGCGTTTATCGACTCCAGCCGCTGTTTGCAATCGAATGTTCGATGGAAGGGGGCGGGGAGGGGGGCCAGCTGCGTGATGGGGGTTGAGGATATATATCTTTTTTTAGGAATTCGTATGAAGATGCAGCCCTTGGTACATCATCGTATGCACATCCGTATCGTATTGAAAGTGAGATAGAGTTCCAGGCAAGGGGTGGAACCCTTGTCTAGCGAGTGTGATGTGACGGCTTCTTTCACACCGGGATGAAACCAGGTCTTTCTTCTTGAGGGAGGGTTGATGTGGGAGACGGCGGGAATATAAAAAGATGACGGCGCTTGGGGAAACGGCCAGTATCCAGTCCGTTCATCCTTCTCCTCTTCGCTGGATCCTTTGCTGCCAAAAAGAAACCTCCCGTGCTGCGAACCCCCAGTGAGCAGAGTATCATTTGCGTGTACCACGGCGTACACACTTGTACTTTTTCGTCAGTGCACTGCTTTTCAAAATCTTTCCTTTTTTGCAAAAAATGGATGGCTAGCAGGTAACAGAGATCAATATCACTGTTTCTTCTCGCTTATAACCACTCACCAGGGAGGGATCCCCCCAGCACAGAGAAGGCAACACGCAAAGATCGGGCTTAGATACAGCCGTAGAATACCATAGTAACATCCATTATAGGTATATGTATGTATATGGTACGGGCTATCCTGAGGTGGAAACCGCTTCTGCACCAGCAGCATATCCGCCCGCTCATACATACGTACAGGCTCCATACATGGCCTTGAAGAATTAACGGGGGTACAATAGCTGTGACAAGTTCTTCTGCCTATGCAGGGTGCATGCATCAGGTACACTGGATGTATACCCTCTCCCAGCACCGGATAGGCCAGTACATAGTACGCCTGCCTGCATCCTGTCCGTGTTATATGGGGAACAAGGGCGAGGGCCGCAGCAGGATGAAGGGTTTGAGGAAAGCAAGTGGAACGGGGCGGGACGAGCGTGACGAAATCGATTTATTTTAGCTGCATATCCTAGCGCCAATGGACACTCGGTGGCTTTTTCTGGGCTCATCGTCGTTGGCTTCTTGTTGGATAAGAGTGAAGAAGCACTCTGCGGCCAACAAGACGGGCCACCATGGCCCCTCGAAGGGCTTTTTCCTCTCGCCGTATTTTACCATTGCGTATTGTACGGAGTAAGTATGAATGTAAAAGCAGAGGCCTGCCGTTGCGGAGCCCTATCTATATCCATCTCCAACTAATGGTCAAGGGGGAGGGGGGGCGAAGGGGCCGATGTCTCCCTTGCTGGGCGCTAACCTGAGGTCGCAGGCCGTCTGCAGCAACTGATTGGCTGTCCACCGGGGTCGTGATGTGATAGATGGGCTTGCTCCCGCATATCTAGACTCGCTGCTCAGCAACTGCTCAGATCACATACCTACATAGTGACCAGACAGCATGCTCTCAGGCAAAAAAAGCGAACAAAGCGATCGGATCGGGAGGCAGCTCAAAAGCAGGCTAGCTGGCTGGTACCGGAATATAAGACGCTCGCTTCCAGACCAGGGAAGGCGAAAAAAAAGAGGGTATCATCTGCTCGTTCATCCGTCGCAGCGGAAACCAACAGGAAGGAAGAGGTGATTGTTGCGCTGTGGTCGAATTTACAATCCTCGAGCTGCGGTCGCCTCTCTTCACTTGCTGAATCAGGGGAGGGGATGATGTCTCCTCGGGTCTCCCCGGCCTCCAAGGCCTTGTGCCTCAGGTTTGCTTCGCTCTGCCGGGATGTACGGTTGATAGGAGATAACCACCGGTTATAGGGTGTTAACTATACGTAGTATACGTACATACGTAAGAGCTCTCTGGGCCGGGCTTCGGCTTGCGCTCTCCTCTCTAAGCGCCGAGATTGACAGAGCTACGTTGCTCACCTCCCTTTTGCCGATGCAGCTTAATGGCTCTGGCTTTCACCAGCAGAGTGCTTCCTGTCTCGCTCTGATACACACACTCCTCCCTGCCACTCTGCCAGCCTCTTTGTCGATGACGCTGGCGATCGTGAATCCCTGGCGCTGCTGCTGCGAGTGGGCGGTGGGGGGCCGACGGCCGCATGAATAAAATCCACCCTCGACTGGCTGCAATTTGCTCGCATTAATTATCGTTGCATTGCCGTATCCTTCAGCGAGAAAGCCAAATACGCTCGCCTTGACTAATCACTGGCTTCTCTGGGCCATCTCCCTGACGGTCCATTTTGGCACGGGAACGTGCATCTCACAGTATGTAATGCATGAATGGGCGCATTAATTAGCTTGCAAGTACTTCGTAAGTACGGGAACAACTGCTCAAGGTAGAACGGACAGGACTTAGGCGTAATTTATCAGTCCAATCACCGCAATCCTGCAGGCATTGTCCCTCTGTTCTCCTGCTGTTGGCCTGCAGAATGTACCTTACTGGCTGCTGCCCAGGTTCGTTGCAGGGCGGTTACTCGGGCAACATTTCCCTATCTATCTGTCTCCTCGTTATGGCAAGGGACAGGCATTTGCTTTTTGGTTTCGGCCTGCTCCTTTTGTACTTATCTCTCCTTCCTAGGCATGAAAATCCAATGCATCGCAGGAAAGTAAACTCTCGTAGAACTGATCTGCCGGTGGACAGCGCATGTATGGCTCGCATTTCGCATATATATATTGTCGTTGCATTCCCCCCTTCTCCCTGACTGAACACTATTGTGGCTGTCGGCGTTGGCAAGCGGCGCCAGCACATAGATGCGTCTGTACTGCCCTGTGTACAGAGAGGTAGACACGCACATATGTATCTCGCATGGTACAGGAATGCTGCTTTTTGGGCCTTTGGTTAGGGCAAGGACACCCTAGGACGATAGGCAGGAAATGCCCGCAAGGCCCGGTACCTCCTCGGTACAGCCAGGAACAAGCACAAGACGCTATTTGAAATTTATCCCTATTGATGACCCCTTTGGGCAACTATAGTGATGCATCTCTTGCGTCGTTGCTGGGCAACTTGTGCTTTGAGAAGGCTGGCCTCTGTCACTCGCCACTATCCGTGTGTTTTACTACGAAGTACGGAGTATAATTGAGCGAACAAGCACCGCGTACCCTCGCGGCAGTGCAAGTAAGACTGTCCATGTATGTCTCTCATTTCAGGCATATCAGTCAAGTTTCCCCGTGGGATGTAACTAGCCGTGCTGCTGTAGGTAGCTCTGAATTGAACAGCTTCCGGGTTGTGTTTGCTTGTTGGCTGAAGAGCCAGGCGCAGCAGCACAAGCATCACCCTGGCCAGCCTAAATATAATACCTTGCCAGCTGCCCTTGCACGTCACAATGTTAGATGTCTCAAAAGCCATTCGCCGAGAGAGGAAGCTGTCTAAGTAAGGTCTGGCGATGGTCAGTTAACGGCGTCATCCACATGGTGAGTTAACGGATAACATTAACACAATATACACCAAAGTTAAAGGTAACTAAAAGACAAAAAAAAGGAAATGAAGGAAAAGAAGAAAAGGTAACTTATTAGTTACACCGCTCGAGTCTAACTTTGCAAGATGTAACAAACGAAAAAGCCGATTCTCGCATACGAAGCAGTGCGTTAGTTACCATATACGGAGTAATACCAATATACTCGGCAGCGAGCGATACCGGTGAACTCGGTGGCGTTTGTTGAGATGTCCTGCTGATCCCACAGCAAGTCCAACGCTTTGCATTGAGAAGAAAATGGTCGGCCGTACCGAGGACAACAATAGGATTCCAATAGTTCGGTTGACTCTCTCACAGCCTTGGACAGCATGATTATAGGAGATATTTGCCACAGCTGTGCTCAGAACTTCGTACGTTGTGGTGCAACGATCAAGTGACATACTACCACAAACTATTTCACCGTTGGAAAACGCCTGAGCTGGCACTGATAGCTGGAGGATCGATGCATGAGGCGCTTATGGTTCTGACCAGAGGTTCTCCTCTTATTATCGGGGAATACGAGCCATGTGGAGCGCATACATAGATGTAAATACACTGCGGGCAAAGAGTTGGCAGCCATATATCGAAGAAAACCTGGATTTCCATTCTGCCGTCACCTTCCAGGGATATATGACTTGAGTATCGATCACAGCTTCTTGAGATTGCGTCTGCAGTGTATCGTGCAGCCGTGGGCTGTCGCCTGTCCATGGGTAGGTTGATAGCCTGCACCAAGAGCTGGGAGGCAATATAGAGAGCTGCAGCTACCTCACTAGCATGATAAAATGGCACCGTACATTTATGTCAAGGGGGACAAGCCGCGTTTTGCGCCCGCAGTACGCCAGGGATTGGGAACGATGCTGGACGGTGCATGATATTCTGCTCATTGTAGGATGCGCTTACCACCTGCTCCTACTTAAGAACATAATTGCGGTTAGCACAGGATACTCTTAGACAGAGTAATTTCGTTGCAGTTAGTCAGTGCCTAGGCAGGATAATTTGTGCTTATCCAGGTGCCATTGTACGAGCCTTTGGAGCTTGATGATGGTGTCGGTCAGATTGTAGGATATCTAAGCAGAGTTCATCTTGCATCTTTTTCATGTAGTCATAATAATAAAAGGTTCCCGCTGATATATGACATGGTGACGGGTCGCCGGGATATAGGAAAGGGCCGAAAGCTGCTCTTAAAGCCCATCCTTGCCCTACCTGTAGGTATGACGGATCTCATGTTATGAGCGATAGTAAAACCTTGCCAAAGCCCTTTACAAGTTACAACCGCGCCTACAGCTGTTTCAAAGCGCGACGAGGTGCAACATGTGTAAGCTAGAGATTGCTAATTCCCAATAACAGTATAGAGAAGGTAATGCCGTAGAGGAGATTGTAGGACTATTGTTACATGCCATGGCACTGAGCAGGCCCTCCGCCCGGAAAGGTTCACCTTGATATGCATGAAATGATGACATGTAGGTATAGACTCTTGTCACATACACAGGGGCTCCTGGAAATTTGGGATTTGATTCCGGAAACTCGGGTGCCCGCCTCAGTGACTGGCATTGATGGGATGCATCAAAATTATAAGACTGGGGATTTAAGAAAATGTATTTCAGTGCATCAGTGATCAGTGTGGTATATAGCTCGAGAACCATGGCCATATATAACTGTATCCCTCTCAATCGATGTCAGGGGACAGGGTACAACCCGAGATGTCATGATTTTGTCCAATAGCGGTGTATGGTATAAAACCGGACATATATCTTCCGGAATGCCAGTGAGAGTCACCTGTGGATGCTTGAACGGGCTCCCTTGCAAGTGTGATAACAAAAGTATGTGACTAACTATATTCCACACACTGTATGTGTCTTCCGCTGGCTTTCATTTCGCCTACGTGTGAGCCTGGCTTATTTCCCATGAGTATTTCTGACAAGTTCACTTAGCCAACGCATACTGATGCCGGAAGTGATGCTGATTCAGATAATTAGGAAGATGTGCAATTGACTTCTGCTTCGGGAGCTGAGACACAAGGTTGTATAACCCTGTAGTCCCATTGGGTATGCATATATATTATCTTGGTCAGGGCGCAATTCGACTGTCGTGCCATGCGGCTTGAGGCATGGGAAATATAGATGGAAGTGTTCGGAATGGGTCAGAGAGCTCCCTTGTTCACTAATTGCTAGGAGATATTCGCCATCAGTCCGCCATCGACGTTTTAGGAGAGAATACTCCGTATGCCTTACTGGATGGAATACCCCGGGATATCATACAGGAAATATGGATTACTCATAGGGCAGTAATAAAATAGCAGGAAAGAAGAGGCTGGACGGCACAGCAAGAGGTCATCACCATCTCGGCCGGGATCGCACTTCCCTCTTTGGCTTCCTGGATATCTTGTGACAGGGAAGGGTTTCTTGACCACTGAAGAAGAACGAGAGGAAGAAGAAAAGAGGTGCCGTCATGTGCAGTTAATTAGTCCATATTCTCAACCCTTTATCAGGTTAATACAAGCTAATTAACCTTATTATCCCGGATTTATAAATAGAAGCGGAAGCAATGTTAACCTTAAATTTAAAGTTAATTATGTTGAATAAAAACATTGCTATAATTAACTTGAGGAAACTGTTACTAATTATGGCGTATTTGTCTCTTATCACTTAAGTCAATTTCTAACAGACAGAAACAAGGTTTGTGATCGAATCACTTCAGCATCGCGTCGCCGTCGTTCATTGGCCCAGTGACATGTGAAATCTGCAAGCCCAACGGCGTTATCACATCACCAGTGGGATGTGAAAAGGCGCTGTGGAGCCCGCTCGGGATCTTCATATATGCACGACAGGGTGACGGGAAAAGGCGAGATCACGAGCGTTGAAGGTATTGAGTACATGATATCACTCGACGGCTTCACTCTCATCCCCGCCAAGGGTCCCGGGTCGATGCAGGTCACTGTGACTCCCGAGCGGGCCAGCTTGGCAGAGTGCACCAGCCCACTCAGACCTTGAATCATCGCGATGCATGAGGTACTTGGCTTTCATTGACTTACTCACGTATTCTGTCTTTTCTCTTTCTGCTCTCCTTGTACTCTGAACCGAGCATACACTTACCTCTTTAGGACTAGCAGCAGAAGTAACCTTCGAATCACGGCTCAGATTCCCAAAGCTTGGCCGCTGCTTTCTATCTTAACCAACCTCGCTATTTTCCTTCGCTTGAGAGCTCACTTCCTTCAACCAACTTGATCCCTCACGAGCTAGCTAAAGGGTAAACATCCCCAACCAAGGCCCACGATACTTGAGTAAACAGCAAGAGAAGGATAATGCCTTGCACATGCTCTTGGCTAACATGGCGTTTTTGTCCTTCTCTCCCAGGGGTAGCTAACCGTAGAGAAAACGCCTCTCGAATCGACGACACTGATTACTGAATGTACTACCATTTCACGTTGTACCTGGTTGGAATGGCAACAGACGGCCCAAGCCTGGTCAAACAGAGGATATCGATTTCGTCTCTAAGCGAGGCTGCTCTCTTCTAGAAGTACCCCGTACAGTCAGCATGCATATCACCAAGACTCCTCGGCTGCCCATCCCCAGCCATAGCCGAACCAGGGTACTCATGCTCTCATAGTAACTTGGGCGGAGACCCAGCCCTGCATACATATGCCTCTGGTACAGAGTACAGGTTGACAGCCTAAACTGACGGGTGAGATAGTTGAGTCAACCGCCGGATAACAATCAATAAACGGGGTATTATCCCAACTGTCGCCACCCACTGCCATCTGAGCGTGTGTATTAAACATATTGGGATAATATATGAGCCAAAATGGGAAAGGCTGGGTGTCGAAGAACCTCTTCCAAAGAGTGGACATCGAGGCTCTGATTTGCTGAGGATCAGATGCGGTCAATCTTTGAGCTGCATGTTCCCAGCCTATCCTACGCCCGATCACACCTCCATGCTGCATGGTATCCATACCCCCGCTATACTCTTGGACCCATTATACCCTGGCCATCAGCATGCTTGTGCGTAACTAGATTTGACCAGGGCGGCTCGCGGAAAATGAGAACTGACCAGTCAGCTTGCGCCATGGGCCCTTCCTTGCATAATCCTTGAGCTCCCGTAGCGGGCTTTTTGCTTCTTTACTCTCAATTTTAAGTTCATATCTCCTCGCAGCCTATTTCTATTAATGGAGTCAAAAATAGAAACAGCCCAACCTGGTCAGTTAGCACTTATTAAACTAATATCTTGCCCGCAGCATAATCTTTTAAAGAACATAATTAATCCCCTTTTTGTAGTTCTTTTCTTCGTCCAGGGCTTCATACTCCGCGGTCGCTATTACACTCCTTTTTTCATCAATCTTCCTGCCGGTCAGGTTAAGAGGTTATCTAATACTCCCTTCAGTGGCACATCCTCGACCTTTATTTACCTTGGACGGATCCATCTGTTTTTCGTTGCAACTGTTTTTGCTCTTAAAAGCTTACTGTCATCGTTCAAAATGTCTTTCGCTACTATTGCCCCCTCCCCCAAATCGTCCGCCTCCTCTCCAGGTATGGCCAGTTCTATAGAGCCTGTCAAACCAGCCTCCAAGTCCAAAAAGCCTCGCAAGTCCACAGGAAAGTCGTCGGCTAGCTCGTCAACACAGGGAAGCGCTGGTGTTAAGAAATCAGAGAAGCTACACAAAAGATCTCGCTCTGGTATGTACAGATCCTTTCGTACTTGATCCCTACATACTAACAGTTTAATACAGGATGCTTCACATGCCGCCTGCGACGCAAGAAGTGCGACGAAGGCCATCCTGCCTGTCGTGCTTGCAAGAATCTCAAGTTACGATGTGAATATGAACGACCAATGTGGTGGGGAAACAATGAACAGAGAAAGTCGCAAAAGGAATACATCAAGGATCTCATCAAGAGCACCAAGATGAACGAAAAGACGGTTTCGTGCCCCCGTCAAACATGTTGCACATACAGCCCTCCTGGTCTTTCTCATTCAGCCCCAACCCCTGAGGCGTACCCAGATACCACCTCGCAAACTCGAGACCCTTCTCTAGAGCCAACTTACTGTGCTGAGGGAGAGCCTAACCATGTTCACATCCAAGAATTTTATGACCCATATGCTCAAGATCAAGCTTCTCATCTAGACTCTAACGGATTCTGGTCTGCTCCAACTCCGTACGAGGTAGACGTCAAAACTGAGAGCGAGCTATTCATAAATGATATCCCAACTCGACGAGATTCATCAACGTCTACTTTCAATACTTTCCAGCCACCTCTCGCTCATGCTATGCTACCTTCATTTGTCGAAGATGACTGGGCGCGAGACGATGTGTTCGAGTCCAAGGCTCTTCCACAACACAACTGCTTTGAGTTTTCTCACCTTCCCATGGGTGCGCCCTCAATTCAGGTTGACGATTCAGACCGCCACCTACTGGATCACTTCTTTGAGAACGTATCTAGCAAAATATTCCCCATATTGGAGACCAGGAAGCAAGGAGGCGTCTTTGCAGATGTTATTCTTCCTGCCATCGAGTCAAACAGGTGCTATCTGCACTGCTGCCTAAGCATTGCCGCCGTTCATCTAAAGTCAACACAGCAAATCACCAGCGACTTCATTGACAACGACATCCTTAAGCACCGCTTCCAGGCAGTTTCTGAGCTTTGCTCCTCGTTGAACCAGGATACCGACCATCTCCAGATTCTCGAGGCAACCCTCAGCATGGCGTTCTTCCAATGTGCTGTTGGTCGCGCAAATGACTCTCTACCCGATGTTCCGTGGCACCAACATTTCCAAGCAGCAACGGGGTTAATCCACAAGCTAGACCTTCCACATCGCCTTCTAGAATCTGACCACGGCGCTGTTCACCCGCCATTCAGCATGAGCTTAGCTGCCTGGATTGATATCCTGGGGTCAACGATGCTGGGACAGATGCCACAGTTCGCACATACCTACAGAACCAAGCTCTTTGGGGGAACAAGTGCCGGACTATGTGAACTAATGGGTTGCGAGGACCGAGTTATGTACTTGATCGCAGAAATATCCTGTCTTGATGCACTTTGTATCGAGGGTCGAACAGACCACGCAAGCCTCTGTGGCCATGTCACAAACCTCGCTCAACAGCTTGACCACACTGAACCACCCGCGGGATCTCTCGTGAAGCCATTCTCCGAAAGTGGAGTTCTGCTGCCTCAGCAGCTTTCCAAAAACATCACTGCTCTATTCAGAGTGGCTGCCCGTGTCTACCTTTGCAGTCTTGTTCCCGGATCCAAGCGTGACCAGCCAGGTACCGTTAGTCTGATCTCCCATGCTGCAGACCTGCTTGATCTCATTCCTAGTGGACCAGAAGGCTTTGATTCCTCCATTGTCTGGCCACTACTGATCTGCGGCTCTCTTGCAACACCTGGGAGTACGTTCCGCGAGACGCTTAGCAAGCGAATGGAGCAAATGGGTCAGCAGGCAGAGCTAGGAAGTTTTGGCCGCATGATATGTGTGCTTCGAGAAGTCTGGCGCCTTGCAGACGAGAAAGCCGTCATAGAGGCTCAACAACCAGCAGCATCTTCCCAACAGTCCAATGGGGAGCCTCCGCTGATAACTAACAACATTGTACGCTGGCGAGATGTCATGCAACAAAACGGCTGGGATTTCCTCCTCATCTAATATCTATTCTTGTTTGGATTTGTTCAAGTTACACTGAAGACGTGACGATGTCTTACGATAATTATTAGCCTTGTGATGAGTTTGATACTCTCATCAAGGTGAAGGAGCTGGCACTCCTTTTTACGATCACTACCGCACCTTAAACCGCCCAGTAGATCTGGGCTGGCGACACTTTTATTCAGCGGAAGGCATTATGATGAATCCTTCTATACATAATTTTTATTCAATATACCCCTTTTTAGCTTTACGCAAAGCATACCCCCTTTCACAAACCAGCACCAGCCTGGAGACATTTAGCGTTTGAAACACTTTCAGTTCCATGGGTGGCTGAGCTTCAGATTGCATAAGTTTGGGGGCCGTTTTGGATCTACAAGGGCCGTTTCTATTATTGGGGCCCCGAGTAATTCCCCCTTTATCAGTTCTGCGTTGCATAGCGATGACCGCATTTCAAGGAAGAGGGATCACTGTCTCTATTACTTTTGTTTCACAACACCTGCTTCCTGCTTAGTTAACCTATAACTTCATGTATCTTTAGGCTAGGATGCCTCTCTGCATTGTTTGGTCACTGGAGTAGATATACGTGAGTTTGGAACATCTATAGGGATAAAGGATAGCCACGAGAGTTAACCTCCTTTACATTTAGCTTCAACTTTAGTTAGCTAAAGCCTTAGCTATTAAAACAAATTAAAAAAATTATTAAATGAATAAGAGTACTATATAATTGCTGTTTCATATCTCTGAATAAGACATGCTACCTCGTTATTCATTATAAAAGTAATGATTAGATCATGTAGATATACATCTTCTAAAACCAAGTCATTTAAAAAATATCCCCCGCTGCCCAATATCCCGAATCCCCAACACCAGGTCCCATAACGGAATAGGCATATAGGGTTAACAGCGAGCCATGGTTTCAGGGCCAACCTCTTGACTCTAAATGTAAGAGAAATAAGAGGCCAGGTGAGGCAGATTCGCCTTACTAAGTGTAAAGCGCAATAGTTCCTCAGCAAAGGCTACGTTTTTGCCATTCTATGAATCCAGTGGCCTCGTGATTAAGGCGTCCACCCTGTAAACAAAGCTGCGTTGAAAATCGCAGGTTTGATCTCTATGTCAATCATTATTCCGCTCTTTTTTTTTCCCTCCCCCAAAACTCAAATGTACGAAGCACTAAGAGAAGGAGGGTATATAGAAAATTGCTGACAGCTCTACTTCTATTCTATGCTTATTTTTATTATTATTTTCCGGATAAACTAGATATAAAGATATCGTCTTTCCTAGGTGAAGCTAATACCCGGCTGTATAAGATTGCGGTATACCTCGTTAAGAATATCCCTTTTTCTTTTCTTTTCCTCTCGTTCGCCCCGGGTAGTCTCTGCCTTAAAATCTTCGTCTTCCTGGGTTTGAGAGACCCACGACCTAATCGTACCATCGCCGTGAGCCGAAAACATTTCCATCCCTTCTCCAGAGGCTCCATTACTCCGCCAAGCAAGGGCATTGATTCTCGCAGCACTCAGAGCGGTAGGTCTTCCACGTAATTTTTCTCTGGATATCAAGCCTGGTACTCGTAGGTGTTTGAGTAGAACGCCATCATGAATTCCAAACATGAAGATTTCACCCCTGTCGTCTTGGTCGTTAAAATTTGGCCAGAGCACCGCCTCATGACCTGGCGAGAGGGTTACAGCACTATTGCTTTCAGGGAGAACAAGAGGGGCTCGTTCAGCAAGATGCAGAGAAGCACTATTTCGTATGCGAGGGCCAAAATGGACGAGGGTGTTCGCGCCTGTAGATGCGTCCCAAACGCGAATTCGTGAATCTTGACCTGCACTTAATAAATGGCTACCATTTGATGTCCACCTCACTCCGGTCACCGTACCGTTATGAGCACGGGATCTAGAGTTGTATAGTTTCCCAGTTTTCTGGTTGGTGAGACTTTCAGGCGATAGGACACCAACCGAGTCGTCCATATCAAAGGAAGCTATTGCTGAGTTACGGCCGCCCCGCCTGACATCAAAAATAATAACTCGATTGTCTTTTGAAGCTGAGGCTATTATATGAGGGTTATGCGGAGCCCATTGGACGGAAATAACAGCTCCAGTGTGAGCCGGAAGAGCGTGGGTTGATAATCCTGAGCGAAGATCTAGTAGCCGAATAGCATTCTCTGACGTACCGACTGCAATAAGTAAATGAGATGCCTGGTGCGCCGACAGTGAGTGAGAATAGGGCGTTGAATGGATATTGAATGTGTGAACTGTAGTGATATCAGACTCCCCAAGGCTAGACAATTTCAATGTAGCGTCATGCGAAGTACTCAGGATCGTTGACGGCGTGGGATCGAATGGGTATATCGAGAGAGACGTCAGCGCATGAGTATGGGTTAAGGTATTCGTTTGTCTTTTGATGCCGTCTGTGTCAGTAATGGCGAAAAGTTTAGTTTAGAAACTGGGCACAGCATACTTTGAGACGGAAGCAATTGGTTTATGAAGGTAGCTAAGTTCTGTTCCTCGACTTTCTAAATCCCACAAATGAATAGAGGTATCTGCGCCACCTGAGATCATACTAATATTGATTCTCTTAGCTCCTTGTAAAATTCCTCGTCATGCCGACGAGATTTAAAGGCTGTGTTTGGAGATCATAGAGAACACATACTACCGTTTCTCGTACTGATCGATTGCTAAAACATTAACACCGGCTTTATGTGCCCAGACATCACCAACGTCTAGATCTGAATGGCATGTATCAGGGCTCCCTTTAGTTACGTCGGCTGCTCCTGTCTGGGACTCATGCTGCTTGCCTGCAGAGAACCGGATACCTAGCGCAGGAGCGAGACCATGGACAAGGCGTGTGCATTGCGCAAGATGGAATTGAGAAGGGCGAATAGATCCTTGGGACCTATTAAAGATATATGAATTCATTCATCTGAATAAGCTGGCTTCGTCAGGTTCGTTGATGTTGTTTCTTCGACTTGATGTTGTTGTTTCGTTCCAGATGCGGCTCAAGCGGCGACGTCAATTTGCCAAGACTCAACGCTCCCGTAGACGATGACTAAGCTATATTTACTGCTGCTGGTTGGCCGTTTGGACGAAGAACGGAAGGAAGAAGATGATGCAGCTAGAGGAGCTCACAACACAATATGTCCACGGCCGCAATGGATATAGATGGCGAGTCGGCCCGGCCTGGGCAGCATATAGATGCCGGCGAAAAGAGGGGCCCAAAGTACCGACATGCGAATGTTTATGATGCCGTTGCAGGTTAGCAAAATCAAAGAAACGAAAACATTACCTTCAAACCAGCTAACAGCTTGGAAAGGTCGCGTAGCAACCGATAAAACTTTCAATAAATCTTCATCTCTAGCCAATGACTACTATGGCACCTCTTCGACACGAATATTCCCAGCTGTTTCCCCAGAAGAAGTTTTATTTCGGAAACAAAACGCCCCCGTAAGATACATGGAAAATGATTTTTATTTTGCCAACGAAGATATACCTGAGGACCAGCCCTTGCCGGATTCCGACCTGCTCAAGGCTATTCATGCATACACTTCAGACCTGTACGCAAATAGGACGGTTGATCGTGGCCAGTCGGTGTGGCGTAGCATGGACGAAACCGCTTTGATTGCGCTGGGTTTCTTGCTGGAAGAGGCAGCTGTGGAGGCTCTCCAAGAAACAGGAGACATGGCCTTGGTGGAGGGCACAGTATCCAGCGATTGTGATCCTGAATGTGCCACAGGAGCACCTTCTGTGAGATCCCGTGAAACATCGGTTTCCGCATTTAGTACGCGGTCTCGTATCGATGGTTATGGTAGCGGAGGCTTCAACGATGATGCTACAACATTGGCATATCAGCGAAAGAGCAAAAAGCGCCGGCGTTTAAGCAGTCTGTCAGCGACACGGTCAACTTCGAAGAAACCAGCTACTTGACCATCATACTTGGCACCAACGTACTGTGATAGATGGCATTAGGCATTGGTGCATTGCCATTAATAAGGCTTGCAATGATGCCTTTCAGTATTTACTGAAGGCCATTTCTACCGATCTCTTCTCCTTGATTTATGGTGATACTAAAGTGGCTGGATATTACAGGCATTTCCATTCTGAGTAGGAGGTTATTGGGAGGAATATAGCACATAAACACTTCCAGAAAGAAGCCCCGAGACATCAGCCACTTTTTTCCCCTTATATCCAGAAGAACTTGAGTATCCTGCGCGCTTGTATTCGCGTAGTTGCTCCCTGTTGAAACGGAACATGATACCAAGGGCGAGAAGGATGCTCCCTACCCTAGAGCTGATACCCCTATCAGAAACCAACGCCTTCAAGCTTGCTCGCGTGATGTACCTATAAATTAAGCCATAAGTGGCATGGTGGTTATTATATCTACATTCCACGAGTATCGTGATATCACGCGCCACAAGAGGAAAACACTGACAGTGGGGAACTTTGTCGCCAGCCTAATGCGGAAAAGTGCCTGGAAAGGAACCAAGTTTAAATTAACGTCAACTTTTGACGTCAACCTCCAATACATCACTTTTCTTATTACGCCCATACTCTGTGAATCACATATCTTCACCTTTCTCTGTGGTATTTACGTACTCGGTCGACATGGTTAGGCTTGCCTGTAAAATCCTTCCTTAGTTGACCGTCTGTGAGGTGGGCTAATAGATATATACTAACGATACAATACTACTAGGCACCAAAAGCTGGTGTATCAGCTGCGGAGAAGCAACGTCGTATTCTGGCCTACATTCAAGCATCACGAACATGCTACACTCTCAAGGACTTGGAAAAAACACTCCCACCAGTAGCATCAATCAATGGCATGCAAGTCAAAGAGCATATTCAAGCATTGATTGACGAAGGCCAGCTCCATGTGGAAAAAATTGGCAGTGGAAACTGGTACTGGGCGTGGGGTGGTGAAGAGAAGAAAGCCCGTGAGAAAACAATAGATGCCTTGGACAAGGAGGTAGAGAAATTTCTGAAGTCAACTGGAGAACTGGAAAGCAAAATCCTGGCGCTTAAGGAAGAACAGCGTCTTGATGAGGCAAGAAACCAGGATGGGACTCGGGAAAGTAATGAGAGGGAAAGAGTCGCGTGGATGAAGAAGAAAGACGAGCTAGACACTGAACTCGCGCGTCTGGAGAACGACATCAAGAAAAGATCTGAGGGGGATGGGTCAGGTTCCATTGTGCAAAAGGAGGCAGATATCGCAAGATGGAAGCAGGAAGCACAGGTGTGGACGGATAACATCTATATTCTGGAGGAATATTCGAAAATGTTAACGAATGGAGATAGGGAAGTTTTGGATGCAGTGAGGAGGGAATGCTATGGTCTTGCGTACGTTGAGGGAGAAGGGTTAGCAGATCTAGATTTCTGATACTGACCAGTTGCTGCACTAACATCCATTGTTTCTATAAACTAACTACTTCTCAAGCCCCTTACCACTACCTCGATATATATATATTTTAATGCAAGTGCAGAGCAATTGACCTAGACTGCAGACTTTTTTCTATCCTTTTGATTGTACATTACAAAATATGTGTACAAGGCAAGACTGAGGGAGTCACTACCATGCAGGCAGTAGTAGTATATAGTGACCAGAGACAAGCCAATTACCAGCGGGCTATTGAAATGAACTCCCCTAGTTAGACCCTATAGCCGCTCGCATTTCTTCTTTCATCCTAGTGATCGTCCCGCTTCCACCATACACTAGGCCGGTATAAAGCATAGCAACATCAGCACCAGCATTGATTGCTGCAAGAGCCTGCACACCGTTTGTAATACCACCGGAAGCAAAGATGACTTTTCGAGGCTGAGAAGCCGCAATTTCGGTGGCTGGTATACTCTCTTCGTCCACTGCCGGGCCTGCAAGGGTGCTACGGCGGTCAAGTTCGGCACGATACTTGGCAACCAACGCCACCGTACCGTCGATTAGCTGAGGCCCGGAAAACCCACCTGTTTGAAGAAGAGTGTTTTGTTCTGCGTTGGACATGGAGTAGCCCTTGGGTAAAGCTTCGGGCCGACGGTTAGTAGTATTTCCAACAATAATACCATCGACACCTGCTTTGGTCACAGCATCGCAGATACCGTTAACCTGTTCTTCAGAGTTCTCATCCGGGCTGACTTTGACCATCACATATGGTTTGGTCTGTCGGTCAGCTCGCTTTGCCGCCTGGACAACGCCGGTCAATATCTTTGTTAGGGGTTCAACACGCTGTAGGTCCCTTAGTCCGGGAGTATTTGGGCTGGAGACGTTGACAACCAGTATATCAGCGTATTTCGCCAAGCGATCAACGCAGTAGACATAATCTCGCTTGATGGCTTCAATATCGCCATCTGGGGTGGTCTTGTTCTTGGCCACTTGTACGGCGAGAAGCTTGCCCTCTGTCAAACTTCCTGGAGGCACACCAGCCTCTCCATCTAGGACTCGTTGTTCGGCGGCATCACCCAGGCCAAAACCCGCGGAGTATGCAAAATCGCGGACTCTCTGTCTGAGGAGTAAAGCCATGTTATCTGCTCCTTTTGAGTTGAGTCCATATCGGTTAATCAGCGCATTCTGTGACGGTATACGGAATACTCTCGGCCTTGGGTTTCCTGGCTGTGGAAGAGGCGTGGTCCCTCCCACCTCGACGATCGCTGGCCCAAGCTCAAAGAGCTGGGATGGAATCTCCGCGTCCTTATCAAGACCACCAGAAATACCAATTGGATTGCATAGAGTATATCCAAAGACCTATATCAACATATGGTTAGCATCAGTAGAGAGCGTGTGGTTCGACAGCCGGGAAAATGCCCTGCGGCGCCTCTACTCGGTCTAACCTTGGTCATCAATTTGCCATCTCCGTCCGGGTTCCCCCTCTCACGCGGATGCAGACCATATTGGTATAGTGACTTAAGCATGTCCACTCCGAAATGGTGGGCATCTTCGGCATCTGGATATATCCATCGCAACATGGGTGGTACTAGCCATTGATGTACTCCAGCTCGTGTGTCTGTGATGTAGATATACCCGCAACCCAACCCAAGCACCATGAGTGTAGTCCAAACAATGCCCCTGGATTTTCGTTTTGGCTGCGGTGCCGTATTTATAATTGTGTTCGCCGTGGTTTCACTTGCAGCGGTAGACGCATTTCTGGAGCTCGAACGAAGAGAATGGGTTTGGGGGAGGGAGTAGCTCCTTATTATGCGGGCTCGTGAGCAAGAGCATGAGGCGGCGCGGGATCCCGCCATTGGCATTGCGCCAAGGCGCAATTGTTTTATAATCATGTTTGTTGCAAGAGAGCTGTAAGTTAGCTATAACTTCATCAGCAAACTAGATGTCTCTGGGTTCTGTTTGTTGTCTTGTAGTTAACGAGTGATGTTCCGAGTTGTTTTGTCGCAGTTCGTGGACCACCAAAACCAGGTCATTACGTAATTTGACTCGACTCTGCCATGGGTCCTTAAACTCTTCTATATAAGACACAACCTTGACCGGCTACAAGCATCACAAGAAGGAAGAGAGGGGGAAAAGAAGCGATATTCACACGCAGATGGTGTATAAGTTTTATGGAATTCAAACGCCTAACCAGGCTTGCTTTAATACTTGCGTTTCAGGCGCTACATGCTAATTCATAACATATGAAGGCAGGGGAATGAAAAAAATATCCCAGTGTCTATCCAAAAAGAAAAAAGTGCCGAAGAGAGAAGAGTTATGACATCCGGTTCATTTTATTTTGATTCACCAAACTTGGCCTCGTACTCTCCAATGGCCTTGACCTTCTCTGCGCTGGCACTGCTCTCGTCGAATCTATAGGTCAGCCAGTCGCCTACCAGCTTCTTAGCCAGCTCGATACCGATGACTCTCTGGCCGAAGCAGAGGACCTGTGCGTTGTTGCTGAGGACGGATCTCTCGACGCTGAAGGGGTCATGAGCAGTGACAGCCCTGATGCCGGCCACCTTGTTGGCAGCAATGGCAACTCCGAGACCAGTGCCGCAAATCATGAGGGCGCGGTCAACTTTTCCGTCCTTGATCAAGTGGGCGGCCTCGACGGCGACGTGAGGGTATGCTCGCTTGTCGGTGGGAGATGGGACACCGACGTCTGTTATCGAAGCAACGAGAGGGTTCTTCTCGAGATGGGCCTTGATGGCTTCCTTGTAGGAGTGGCCGGCATCGTCACAGCACATGGCAATGCGGAGAGGTGGGAGTGAGGCAGCCATTTTTCAGGGATTCTGATAGATTGCGTTCGGTATTCGATTTCGAATCGGAGTGGTACTGTTTTCTAATTGATTCAAAGGTGACTTGGATGTATGGTAATGTGATAATTGTGGACCGACAGAGAGGGAATGTTGGCCATATTTATATCTGAGCCAGTAACATGCCCTCGGATCAGCCTGTGTAGAGAACCATTTGACAGTCACCTTTCTCACGGGTCAGATTGTGATACTTGTCTCCATCATCCCAGGACGAAAAATAGCCGTCCTGGATCCGTTCTCTCAATTACACCCTGATGGTGGAGTGGTATGGAGATTGTGATGACAATCCCATCTCCACCTTGACGCTTCATCGGAAGGCGTATGCAGAATCACTCGCTCTCCCAGGCTGTTATATAATCTGTACCACCGGACAAATACCGCGGATGGGCCGAGTTCATGGTTATGGAGGCAAAGGGCAATGCTGATAGGTAAAGCAGATACAGGCTCCTCATTTGGCCAGCGGACAAAGGACGTGGAGCCCTACATCAACCCGCCATATTAAAGCAAGTAGCTCACATCATTGCCCGAGGGGAAGATTCAGCCACCAGTGACAACAAACAGCGACATCTCGCAAACGCCAAAAGGTGCCGGCAAAGCAAGAGAAAGACTTGGTGTTTGATGGCCACCGGGTTACCGTATCAAGTAAAACCGCTTATCGATAAAGCTTGTTCCGGCAGCAGCTTCGTAGTTATAAAAGGGAAGCCGGAGCGACGCCGATGGCAGCTGGGAGCTTTGCCGCTAGAGGATGTGACTTGTTATAGCTAACTAGTTATTTAGTTAGTTAACTACCTAAGTTATAGACTGGACAACTCGGATGGTCCTCAGGCTGCGCGGAGAGAGAAACACTGAGGAAGCAAGGATAGAGAGACAGCAGCATGGCCAGTTCCGCTGCATCAGGGGTGACATACCCAGCACTCCCCAAGACGCTCCTAATAATCTCATTGAAGATGTATTTTACCCCTTCGCGGACGCTGGAATACCTACGAGCTTTGTTGGAGCCACGGAACGAGATCGTCTGCGCAAGAAACAGATCAAAACTTCTACTCGCCCTCGTCCCGGACTTTCTAACTGTATATCCATGTTCCGAGGTGATCAAGGAGTTCACCACCAAACAGTTTGATACGCTGCAGTCGACGACAGGCCCTGTCCCCGAATCCTTGTCGCAACAACCTTCCTTCCTGCTAGGGGCCCAGGATTGCTTCTGGGAGACTGCGGGCCCATATACAGGGGAAGTGTCTCCTGTCAGTCTACGCTCGATGAACGTGTCAATTGTTGAGCTAGGTCATGCAGAGCGTCGGGCAATCTTCAAGGAAACAGACGAACAGGTCGGTCGGAAAGCTGCAGCCGTCAGCGCGCAGGGGATGGTCCCACTTGTCTGTGTGGGCGAAATACCCGTCCCAGGGCCTGTGATGTCAGAGGCTGTTGGAGTGGCGGTAAAGGAGTGTGAAGTTCAGGTCAGAGCGGTGCTGGATGCGATTCCGCAGGATGCGCCATGTATCTTTGCCTATGAGCCTGTATGGGCAATTGGGCAGCCAGTTCCCGCTGGTGTTGACCATATAGCTGCTGTGGTTCAGGGGATACGGATTGTGATTGATAGAGTGCGCGGTGGGACAAGTAAAGGGGAGGTCAGAGTGATATATGGAGGCAGTGCAGGACCTGGGCTTTGGGGCCAGGGGGGGCTAGGGAAAGCCGTGGATGGCATGTTCCTGGGTCGGTTTGCGCATGAGATTGAGGGCGTGCAAAAGGTAGTCCGGGAAGTTGAGGAGAGCCTCGAGTAATGCATGCAACATTATCTTTTAGATATACACATATTTTTTGTCGTGGTAGGTTGAGGGAGACTGAAAATTAGCTTGATTACTTTGATGTAGGATATAGAGTATCCATATTATTATCACATTCGATAATTGTAACATTTAAGGATTCTGAATGGGCGCATAAACACCCCGTGGATCTGTCTGCTGCTGTTCCATATTCACCTTTCCCACGGTTTCCGAATGGCTGTGTATAAAGACTCCTGTTGAAGTAGCCATCTGAACTTTTCCATCATTCGTGACGAAACCAATATCAGGCATCTTGTGGATATAACCCGGATCCGCACTAGTATCCGTATCCCCAATGTTCGTCGTCGCATAAAGATTGGCAAGAAGCGAATTGGAGTAGTGAGGATCTACTAGAAGCCATAGCCATACCCAAACAGCAGCACAGAATATAATAGGTAGGATAACTAGAAGAACTTGAAGCGGTGACATAGCCGCCTGCACCTTGCTCGTTTCCAATGTGACCAGGCCCGGGTTAATGGCCATTATGTAGCCTCTTGATAGGACAAGATTATCCAGTTTCTCCGAATTGTTTGCAGCCCATTCAAAGCCCCTTTGGTTGAGTGCCACAGAGCTAACGTTGGTGCTGCCGTCTCCAAGAGTCCCGCCAATGACGAGAACGGAGGAGCTATCAATTTGTCCGAAGAACCGAGCTCCGGTTTTGTTTGTCTTCCCTTGTTCATAGCACGAGGTACCATATACCTTCCCTCCTGTTGCACGGTTGTGGTAGTAGTGATCACAGGCCTCTAAAGGCTTCACAGGTTCAGGCAGCGTGTCCGAACGAATGAGGGTGATATTGACCAACGATATACGGAATAGTGAAAACACAACTACGTCTTTCGTTGCGAGCAAGTTCAGGTACTCGTAATGGAACTGAACGACGGTGTTGTTTCCAGATTTTTGAACAGAGCCAAATTGGAAACTTGTGTTATTAGATACGCCGTGTTGGATCTTTTCGGTGATTTTGGTGATATACGGATCATCCCACTGAGCTGGATCTAGAGACCAGGACCGCTTGACCAAATCGTATACCGAGTCTCTTGGAAAAGGCTGTTCGTGATCGTAAACTGCTGATATTTTCATCGCGTTTTCCAGGAAGGTATGTCTTCTCCGCCCTTTGGTGACAGTGAACATCTGTTTCATCATGGCGGTGTCGCCTCCTGTACCCAGGAAGGACCAAGGGTTATCTTCTCGGTTCGCTCGCATGTATTCTGATAGATAATTCTGATCTGTAACATCATCCCAATGGATTTCTGGTTGGCCAAGCGGAGTTCTTGCAAGCTGGTCCGCATGGATATTGTCAAAGGAGCATTCCCACGAGGCAGATTCGCCTTCCGTTAGAGGAACCCAAGGACAGATGTAGTATTCTTTTGTCTCAAGATTGGATATCGAGCTGGTGGTGACGTAGGTATCGGGTGAAACTGAAAATCCTTCGTTGTCCAGCCATATACGCGGCCCGATGTTCTTCGCTAGATTGAATTTTTGGGTTGGAGGGACAGGCTCTGGCTTGCCCAGGTCGACGTTGCCAGTCAACGAAAAGTTAAGATTTGACTGAAACAAATTTGCGTTCATGCTATCTGTAAAATGACGGTCAAGGGTGTCGAAATCCTCTGGCCTTGTAGAGGAGAATACCACGTACCCAGGCCTCTTGAGCAAATGACCCTTAAGTGTGGAAGCGGTGACATTTCGTTTGATTGAAATATATCCGGGGAAATCAAGGCCCCAGAGTAAAGTGTCGTACAGTCCAGAGGTGAGTAAAAGCATAGTAAAGCAGAAAACAAGGATAGACTGATGTGTGAAGCCGCGAGAGAAGACAAATAGTGTTCTCTGGATGTAGTCTTCTGTAAACATTAGATAGGCTGTGAAAGCGTTTTTGGCTGATGCGAGAAGAGAAAAGAGCTTAAAAACGCCAATTTGCAAGCAGACGCCTGCAATTCGGAAGAGTATCGACTTGACAGCATTGTGACCAACAGCCAATGTGGTAGCAATAAAACTCGAAACCATTGCTAATCCTTTAGAAAGGAAACTCCTCTCAGCCTCCAACGATGGTTATTCTCATAGAAATATACGGAGTAAAGAGGACAAAATAAATGCCAGGCAAGGCTAGCTCTCATGTATATATAGCTATTTATATATACCAGACGCCTGTGCCCCCTAAAGCGGTTGGATATCTCGCTTCTCCTTGCAGATTGCCAGCCACTGCCGCCTCAACGCCTTTCAAACGTTAAGAGTTCGCTAAATGATTCGTGATTCAAGAGCCCCATCTATGGAAAATGCGAGCATTTCCCTCAAAGCTCGCTTGTTGCTACTCCGTACAGCTAGCCTTGGATTATTTATGCACCCAACACAGCTGCGCATGCAACCCCACCAGTTAAAGCTCAATTATCGAGTGGGCTAGGCCACTTTGTTTAACCACCACTTTGTTTAACCATCGTCAAGCACCTTCCACAAGCCTTGCTAGCGGTGCTCCCCCTGATGTGGCTTTTGGCTCCCGGATGTCGATGTGGCCGACCCAGCGAGCCATGGCTTAAACTTCCCAGCTCCCGCGTCCCAAAGCTGGCTTTGCACGACTCGCCCCGTCGCCATTTCCACGCTGGCTTGAGTCGAGCCGAGCCGAGTCGAGTCGTAGTTTAAAAATAGTACGCGACTAAACTTCTCAGCGCTCTGGCGAAGCGAAGATTTGTGACAGTCACCTGCTTCCCCGACCCCTGTACGGAGTGCTCAGTAGAGAGCGACGCGTGTTGTCTTCTCTCTAATATAAGCGGGGATGCAGAGTATTAAATGGTAGTCCCAGCTCGACATGGCCAACAAGGAGCTGTCAGAATAAGAAGAAAGACGAAGACGATGTTTGATGACGGATGGTCAGGCCCTTTTTCAAGGTTTCTCCCCTGCCGGATATTGGCAAGACCCCTGATTATGTAATGATATTAAAATTATCACGTGGGAAGATAATGTTGCCAAGAAATCAGGTGAGCTTCCTGCTACTGCTTATATAAGAATATTATATAATGCAGACTAAACCAAATAACGCAAAGACAACAACACCTTTTTTTCTAGTCGTCAGGGCGGCTCAATACGAGGCGTTGTTGACCACAACCACACCGATGTGTATCGAAGACAATCTTTTGATCTGTTTGTTGCTGGTAGCAGCTTCATGTTTGGGCGCTACGACAGAATGTGCTACTCTATACCCTGTATGGAGTACTCATATAAATATTTCAGTACCGCGCGTGCTCTAAGTATTCGTTATTTGGAGTGCATATTGTTTTTGAGAGATACATAACAACTTCCAATTGAAATGCAATCGCAATGAGGTTCCAGTCTTGGTCCAAGGCCAATGATGGCCTGATCGGCATCGGGTGGACCAAAACCTCGTGAGAGAGACACAAATAGGAGGAGGCGACTTTTCTCCTAAAGAGCCTCGTTTTCCATGGGATTTGCTCGGGCTCTTTGCTCAAAAGGACAACCAGGGGGTTGTGAGTGGGATTAAAGATCACTAGAAGCTTTGTGCAATAATATGGAAGGCATCACAACGCTGACAGTTGGCCGGGTTTCCGGTCTAATAGCGTTTGGAAATTTTGTTCGTAAGTACATATGATTGACCACCCCATCATCTCTAGAGCAGTTCTCTAATTTGCACCCCTTGCATAGTCACGGCCACGTTCCCACTGCTTCTAGCTATTGTGCTGGCTCACCGTCTTAGCGATAAGCTATCTGCGGCATCCTGGTAAGCTTTGGATGACTGTTAAGCATTTACTACCATACCCGCGCCTTTCTCCTCCTATATTTCTAACAATCGTTGCGACAGGTCGGTGCTTGCCCGTCAGCTACATTCGACGTTATGGCCGAGCATACTTCAAGCAGACTCTGTTGCTGGAAAACATGTTTATTGGAGTGTTTCAACCTTGGCCTATACCAACATTGGACTGGCAGTTCTTGGTGTTTTATCTGGAGTTGTGACGCCTTTAGGACTCGGTGACCAAATTCGTCCAGCAGAAAATCGTGATGTGAACTTCCGCTATGCGCCTGATCTCTCTAGTTTTGGCAGGAATACGATAGCTCGTCCTGATATGCCCTTGTCTCGAGACTGTCTTGTCAGGACCACTCAGTGCCCTGGGGCCATCGTTCCTGGAGCAGTTATTAACCAGGGATCCTGGAACCGATCTGCAAACCCCGACATTACTGCCACCACGAGGATCCCCAAGAATATCACGGAGATGTTTTCAAGCGCCTCCAAGAAATCAAGCATAGCGGGGATACTGGATATCCAGTACCGGTTTTGGCTGCCATATACTTCTGAATACTTTGATGGCCACAAACCGTACCCTAGAGGCCAGTTACTATCTCTTGAATCCTTAATTTCAAGAGACGATATAACTTTGGTTGAAGGGCTGATCGCTGATATGCACTCTGGCGGAATTGGTTTTCGGAACCATAGCATGCCTTCTGGAATGCCTTTTGGCGCTGAGTGGGATGAAGATATTCTATGGGTTGAACCCGAGATTTCTTGTGTCAATACCAACCTCACATATGAGCTCACTCTAGCTGATACCCGAAATGGAACCTTTTCTCCACCTATTCGCTCAATAGAACTCGTAGATGAAGGCGGCTTTTCCGATTTGCGACATGGAGATCCTTATAATGGCTGGCCAAACATCACTTATACATCTCCGGACCCTCAACTTAGGGCAGATCGATCAGCTTGGCTTAACAATTTCCTTGCTGGTATTACGTACAATCTTACAGATGGGGATACCAGTGTAGTGGGATATGGCTTCAATGTTACTCGCGGACAACGCTACCCCATTGCTGGTAAAGTACCATATTTTGTGACATCGGATATTGAGGCTGAGTCTCTAAGTGGTGCCTGGCTAAATTTACCCAGCATCTCATTCGACAATAATGGAACCTTGACTGTGGGCAACCGTACTATTCAGAGCTCTAGTGATAATCTTTATTGGTGGACCATTGGACTCTTCACTCAGCTCAAAGGTAGATGTCTTGGACAGTATAATGATGCCTCCCTCGAAAACGAGTATAACGTTGAGTGTGGACAATTTTTCGGAGCGGCATCGAGAGTAGATGGAGGAAATCCACTATTCAAAGAGGCTGGATCAAAATGGAGGAAACCAATATACATTTGTGCCGGTGCCGTCAAGTCTTCAGTGAAAACTGTCTCCTTCGTGATGAATGGAACGGCCTCGTTGGAGTCTCTTGCTGTGAAGAATATTAAAGACAAGCAGTACTCTAACCCAGACGATCACCCGCTCTGGGCTTTGGAAGACTGGTGGCACCCAGGGTCTGAAGGCGCCTTCCCAGGTCCACTTTGGGGGATCGTTGATGATTCATATAAGGAAACCCCTGGTTATAACTTTACTCGCGCCCCTTCGTTTTACCTGCCTTTCAGTTATTACACTCTCACATTATCTTCCTTTACCGGACCTCGGGATAACCTTGCGGGAGTGTCCATGCCATATGGGATTATGGGAAAGTTGTTAACCAACGACTTTTTCAGCAAGTTTAATGACGACTATATCTCATACTCTGGGACAAGCAATGTTGGCCTTGGGAATAAGTGGCGTAATCTATCAAAGACGCCAGATGATGCCTCTAAGCTTCTACGTCTTATCTGGACAGATATCATGACCAGCAATACTGTCGGCACCAACATGAGAGGAAGTGCGTTGTCAGGAGCCAGTGTAACAGGGGATGGGCCATTTACTCGAACTGTAAGGGCTTATGATCGAAAGGTGACCTACGACCTACGATTTGCGATTCCCGCCATACTCTTCCTTGTTTCCTGGGTGTTGTTCCTCTTTGCAAGTCTCGTTATGGCAATGGGCGATGGGCATCCATTTACACGTTTGAAGAAGCTCTTGAATGATACGAGTGTTGGACGTGTTGCAGCTAGTTTAGAGTACCCTGAGAGCCGGGCCGTGCAGGATGCTTTGACTAAAGACTGGCTGGTTGCAGCTGGTCACCTTCCCGTAAGGCTGTCTGGCTCGTCAAAGGTGTCTTCCGACGCGGAAGAGCAGGAAGGAAACGGGAAGACTCCATCTTCACATTTACTTCAGCCAAAGCTAGGTGATACTCCCGATAAGGGAACATCCTGAGCTGCTGGCACTTATATGGTTCAATCTGATATGCCCCTTGTGAATGCTGCCAGCTCTTCAGCCGCACCAGCTGATTTCCCTAACAAGACTTAATGAATTCTACATGCTCTATACCCTTTTATCTTAGTCTTTATGAAACATTAGCTCCATAATATACTCGCACTCCCTATTCTGTTTTTATATACTGCACTCTCGGCATTATGTATTCCTCGCCCTTATCTCCGGCGGGTCTTGCTGCCTCGGCATCGGGATCATTTTGTGCCTCTCTGACTAATCAAGCTTTCCACCCGCTTCTTTCAACATCCAGAAGGGGAAAAGACGCCAGCCGTGGGCGGAGCGATGAGCGCTTTGCTCTTTGTGCAAATGCAGCCTGGTAGTTCTCTCTTTTATCCTTATCTTTCGTTTGTCTTTGATTGCACTTCATATTTTAGCTCTAGACATTATAATATTACGACTCTTCTTTTAGTATTATCAAACATCATCTTCTAGCGCAGCGCTTTTTTTTTTACTACAAACTACGAACTTTCATTAACCCGAAGACTATTCGCCTTCTCTCATACGCCCGCGCGCTTGGAAATAGGCAGCCAGGTACCTCGAGTGATCAGCGATGTCTTACGAGCTAAAGGCTAAGGGCAATGAACGGTTTAAGGAGGGGGATTATGAGGGCGCGGAGGAGTTATACTCCCAAGCGTATGGCAGTTCCTTGGTTGACAGTAACCCCTGATCCAACGAAACACCAATGCTAATAAGCCCCGTCTTTAGAATTCAGAAAAACTCCAACGATCCGACATTCTTTAATAACCGCGCCCTCGTCCGAATAAAGCTCGGGTTGTGGGACGGAGCAGAACACGATTCAAGAATCGCCGTGGATCTCTACGGACCCAAGAATGCTGCAGCCGTCAAGTCGAATTACTACCTCTCCCAGGCGCTGTTGGCATTGCAGCGGCCTGCCGAAGCGCTTGAAATCGCTCTTGCTGCATACAAGACCAGTCTTGAGACAAAGAATCCCAACTCCGAACCTCTGTCGAGGATCATACTTCGCGCAAAGCAAAGTATATGGGCAGCAAAGGAAACCGCGCGTATTAGAGAACGTAATGAGACTCTGAAGCAGGTGGAGGCCCTGATGGAAGCAGAGTTGCGCTCGGAAATGGCCGCTTTACATGACGCTTTTGAGAAAGGTGAGATGGGCAAGGTCGGATATGACGAAGACAAGAAGGTATTGGAGGAAGAATATGAGAAAAAGTTAAAGAATGTGCGAGATGCATTTGCGTCGCTGGATCCAGAGCTTCAGGAAAGGGTATGTTACTTCCCCGGCATTTCTTTGCATATCTTTCTTTTCATCCTTTGCTTGAAATATCTCGTCCCACATAAGATGTATGCGTCCGCATACATTTGCTGCAAGACAGCGCAGACGCTAACTAATCCCTGTCTACAGCATATGCCGGAGCACTTGATCGACAACATTACTTTTGAAGTTATGCATGATCCGGTCGTTACGCCTTCAGGTCATTCGTTCGAAAGAACAAGCATCTTGAAACATCTACAACAGTCTGAGGTTGACCCCATAACTCGTGTACCAATGACCACCAGCGACCTCCGACCGAACTATGCACTCAAGGCAGCCTGTGAAGATTTTCTGGGGAAGAACGGATGGGCCGTTGACTGGTAAGCTATACGCCCCCTTGACGTCTTAACGAAGTGTATGCCCTTTTGTTTTCTCTTCTATGCACATTTCGCCCTTCATTCTGCTGTCTACGCAAGCCTTTGTTTCCTCTTTTATTCCCTTTGTACAGAGTAGACTCCGAGTGGCTTTCCTTCCACTATATCTTTTGTTGCATATGCTGCATATTTATGGAGTCAGTTGGGTTGGCGCATGTTTTGAAATTCAGCACACAGTCTGTTCATATGTTAGACTTTTATTATCCTTCAGAAAGCAAATGCCTCGCGGGAAATGTATTCAATCCAGGTTCAAACAGCGGCCCTGATGTTGATTCCAGTGTTAAATAAACGGCGCATGACTAAGCAGTCGCCTAACCTATGTTAGTCAGCAAACGCTAGCGCTTATTAGTAGGCTGTTGGTATGATATTAATAGAAGTTGCAATATACGTGGGAAATAGTTAAGAGGTAACTATTTCATTTGTACCACACGCAAACAGTCTGCAACTGTTTGTCATGATTGTCTCGCTACTTCAAACTGCATAGGGTAGAAAAGAGACTCAAGAAAAAGAAAGAAAGAAAAAAAGAGAAGAGCGCAAATGGTGTTGGCGCTGCACTCTTCTGCAAGGTGCGAGCTTCCACGGCTATGGCCCCTCTGTCCCGTCCCTTGGACCTGAAGGCCACCGTGTTCCCAGACGCTCCCACGTCTGCTATCCCTGCCCCCCATGACGCAATGCGAGTTATCACGGAGTACTTCCAGTGACTTCATGCTCTTATCACTTTTGGCGTGCGGTGAAGTAACTCCGAGTAACTCCGCCCAGCAAAGTCCTGGCGCTAGGGCCACTTTCTTTTCCCGTGATCCGTGAGCGGAACATCTATAAATGCAAAAGCGAAGCCCCTCTTCTCGCCAGACAAAACAACAGACAGAAAAAAGTGAAGAACAGACGCAGAGAAGAAGAAAAGAGACGCCTGATAGAAGAGTAAGTAGGCCGCTGGTAGTGAGAGAAGAAGAACACCTAACAACGAGTGTTCAGTTACCTAGTTGAGTGAGCTAACTAATTGAGCAGAAGACCCCTCATTTTTGAACGGATAGCTCTCTTACCGAGCCAACAACGCATTAGCAACACCCGGGTTCACGCCAGAAAAAAGGGAGAAAAGGGCCTGAATATAGCCATGTCTGATACGGACTTCAAAGCTGCTGCTGAGGCCAGCCGAAGACTCCTCGCTAAGCCAAGCAATGACGAACTCTTGAAGGTATTCCCACCTCCTAATATCGTTATATTGTGAGCGGAACGGACTGCTAATACCTATGCTCGCGATGTCTAGCTCTATGCCCTCTACAAGCAGGGAACACAAGACCCCCCATTTGAGAAGGCTCCTAGCCCAGGAATGTTCGACATGAAGGTACTACACCATTGAACTGCCTCTGTGGAAATATATATACC
>NW_003345200.1:2675350-2695151 GCF_000150975.2 Nannizzia gypsea CBS 118893 | reverse complement strand
CGGTATATACTAATACTATTTGGTAGGGAAGCCAAGTACAACGCGTGGAGGCGGTTGCTGAAGTGGAGTTACCCCAGAGAGCTAAAGTAGAATATATTGCTCTTGTTGAACCCTCAAGGCCAAGTACGGCTACGATGAGACGAAGGAGCCAGAAGCAGTTGGTGCTCAATAGAAAAAGAATGCAGCATACATTAAGGAGTCCAGAGGGAAAGGGGGAGGCATGAACACGGGGCATGTAAAATGAATGACATTAACGCTGGGTACATAAATCATAAATGGGACATGATACCATGTTTGACTGCCGTGTAAGAGACCAACGGCAAGGGCGGTGTTTTCTGGTTTTTTCTTTCTATTTTCGACGATTGTTGTTATCCCCTCGCGTGCTTATCTTCTCTATTCCTGTAATGTCTTCGCGCGTAAATATTCTAGAGATGAAATACCTAGGACAGAGCAACAAGCATTCCATTTCTGCGCTGTCCACCTCCCGGTTCCCACCCTTTACTTGCATTCCATTTTCCCCTTCCCCGGTGAAAGGCCTGAGCTTACATGTATTTACTGAAATTAACGTTAATGCCAACAGGGGTATGGTACGCACATTCGAGTAATTTGCGGGGTTATACTATCGTGTATGCAATTAATCATTCTCTTCCCAGGTTTGACCCATCCAATCCGGCTCCCGGTGGGCAGCTGTGGCACACCACGGAACATCTCGAGGGGTATACGGGACGAGTGGAAGGTTGTACGGCATGCGAAAGCCAACTCTGATCATATTCGTGGCGTCTGGGTGCGAGGTCAGTTTTGTGGAGTCACTCTCTGGTGGTTGTAGTGGCTCCTTAGAGGGGGTATTGCGCTTGAAGCAAGGGATCATCTTGACATGGTTGATAGGTGAGCTGTCGTTGCACTTTTCTATATTATTCTCACGGAAAAGTTCCGGCCATATTAGCACCCCTATCTCCCAGCTGCAAATTCTCACCTCCCCCTGGGCGTTAGCTCCAGCTCCCCATGCTTGAGTCGAGAGGTTCGCAGAAGTAACCATCGCCCAGTCGATGCTGCTCATTCCTGAATCGGAAAACCGGATGTATGTTTTTATGTGAGGCGCAGCCCTGCTCCGTCCAGCCTCTCGTACATAAGCCAAGCCCTTAACTGACTCTGTAGCAGGGCCAGGGTCTCTCTGGCCTTCAGCATCCCCTGCCCAGTGGCACAAATAGTGGCGCAGATATGCTAGCTGTTTTTGTTGTGAAGCGCTTTGGATTTTCATATGGATAGACCCCCCAGATCCATACCCATCTAACGACCTTCTGATTTCGTCAGGCGTAGGAAATATTATTGAAAAATTCGCGTGGCAAGCAGAAATGGTCTGGTTAAACCTAGATTGAGGGCATAGCGAGCCGAAAAATGTTTCCTTCAGCCACTTGTCAGTCTGCCCAAGCGTAGCTATGGACGATACCTATATGTATCAGAAAAAATGAGCGCAAGAAAAAGAAATCTCCTCTATCAAACTCACTTACCTGAACGATAATATGGGGTTTCAAAGTTTGGGACGAGCTGTGATCTATGGGAATAGAGCGAATAGCATCCCTCAGTGCAGGCCAACCCCAGAGGGTTTTCCTATTGGAATCAAATGCTTTAACTGGCAGTCTTGAAGGGACACTGGCAATCAGCACAGCTTTCACTGCTCCGAAATCATATCTTTGTAGTTGATGGATAAGCAGACCGATCGTTTTATTGTTATATGCGTCTAGATAAGCAAGCAAGTCTCGTTTGAAGCGGGCACCGCTTCCAAATTCCCCATGAGTATCACCCACATGGGGTTGTGAGAAAGGAAGGAGTGGAGATCTCCAAACTGCTTGGGTCATATTTCCCCAGTCTCTCGGTATCATATTTGCAGTATGAATTATGATCCTGCAACAAGAAAGAATCCTTGTTTTAGCATTTCGACCCTGTCAGCCTAGGTACTGGGATGCACCTTACTGTGCTAGGTTATCATGTCGAATCAAAATCATCATTTTTGAATGATGAGTCCCAAAGGGCTCAGGCATATAAGCCACAACTGCCTCGGCGTTTGGATATCGCTTACATGCATCCTATCGCCGGGTAAGATACGGTTCTGATGCATGGATCGCAACATCAACTTACATCGATGGCAATCCTATTTGGAGCTTCTCTCTTCCAAGAGCCGTGTATTATTTTCAGCTGAATAAGATCCTTGACATCACGGTCAAATTGGCTCATTATATAGTCCACATCAAAAAGGTAATTGAACTGCCAGCATTCCTTGATCATCGGATCTCCAAGGATATCTCGGAGCTTGATGCAGTCTTTATTATACCCCGTTGAATCGTTTATATCACGGATATGGGTGAGTTGGATGGGCGATGGAATTATCTTTTGTTCGGATGGCAGCCCTGGTTCCAATGGACTCCCAGGTCTCCGAGACTGTTTAATCCGAGATAGCGGAGGAGTTATAGATCTGTTCAAAGACCGAATACCCCCATGACCTTGAGGGCCAGTGCCCGAACGGTTTGACTGGTATGCATTGCTGGCTGTTTTCAATTTCTTCAAAGGAGGCGGGCTCCCATCGTGCTTGGCCATAGTTCAGAGATCGCTCTCAGGCCAGCCGGAGAACAGAGAAACTACAGTTATATCCCAGCCTGGTATCATCCGTCGCTAACACTTGCACTCTAGGGTATTATTGGCCTCCAAACGCATATTCCTGTCCGAAATATGCGAAGTGGAAGGAAAGAAAAAGAAAGACGTTTGCCTTGGGGGTAGCGTTGATCTGCTTATATAATAATACTAGTCGAGGCTCCAACCGCCTCCGACTGGACGAGCGACGCTTTTCTCAATTTCATGACATCGCCACGGACTGTACGGAATACAGAATACAGGCTACGGAATACACAGGACGGTCAAGATGGTTCTAACGGCTGTCGAGCAGGTTTGGTCAGATGCTCTCTAGAGAGGAGTCCATAAACCTGGTTGTGCTTCCTTGGGTATCTAACTTATGGAGTAACCACTTTGTCTCTGGGCTTCCTCTTGTGAGAAGTCCGGCAAGCATGGTTTGAACACTCAAGCTCAAGAGCAGCGATTCTAGTTTGGGCTAGCCAAGTAAACACATTACTCTGGACATGATACGGCATACCTGGAGTTTTACCTCTTTGGAACAGGGGGCGCCTCTGGTTGCTTATTCCTTAGCGTTAAAATACCAGGCAAAGTCACCATGGGCTCAAAATACAGAGAGTGTACTTCGGGGTAGAGGGTTACGCTGTGCAAACAGCATCTCCCCTGTCCGGTGGGATGGTCACACACGACCCTCCCATGCAGCATAGACCAAAATGTGACTTACCCCAAGTGTTTCGCGGCGGCTCTGGACAAGTCGAGCCTTTCTCTTTCGCTTCTCCTCTGCTCATCGACTGGACCACAACCAAATACGGAGTGTATACGGAGTACTGTGCATGTTTATATCACCTAGTTATGACTAAAGGCAAAGCTCAACAGTGCCAGACACACACTGGCCCTCAGAAAACACCGATATCGCCAGAAAGTAGCGTCGAGGCAGCCCAGCAAAATGAAATGGATGATGATGAACGAGTGCTTGCCTCCCTCGGGTACAAGCAAGAATTCAAGCGCGAGTTCTCGCTATGGACAACCTTCTGTGTCAGCTTCTCAATACTCGGGCTCCTACCATCGTACGCTAGCACGATGAGTTATGGTACGTCTAGACATATCTGCTAGTTGGGCCACTTTCAAAGGCCTACCTGTGGGCTAAATTATTCATATATTAGGGATTGGATATGCTGGTACTTCAATGGTATGGGGTTGGTTTATCGCAATGCTATTTCTCCAATGTGTTGCTATGTCCATGGCTGAGCTATGCTCATCGATGCCAACAAGGTATAGCAAATCACCTTTGTTCAACTACTACCCTCCAAAAGTTCATATACCCGTTGAAAACTAGCTGACGCCTTTCCGTCAGCGGAGGTCTTTACTATGCTGCTGCAGTACTCGCCCCGGCTGGTTGGGGGCCATTTGCAGCCTGGATAACGGGATGGTCGAACTGGATGGCACAAGTGACGGCTGCGCCGTCAGTGAACTACGGCATATCTGGAATGATTCTAGCAGCCGTATCGGTGACCCATCAAGGCTACGTTCCGCAACCCTTTCATACGTTTCTTTTAACAACGCTACTCATGATAATCCATGGAATAATGAGCAGTATGTCAACAAAATGGCTAGCGGAACTGAACTCTTACGGATCATCGTTTAATATCATTTGCTTGATCCTTGTTATTATCGCGATCCCAATAGGAACAACCAATGTTCCTCGGTTCAATTCGTCTGAATATGTCTGGGGAACGATCCATAACCGCACCTCTTATCCAGATTGGTTTGCGGTCATGATGTCCTTTTTGAGTGTTATTTGGATCATGTCCGGATATGATTCTCCCTTTCATTTGAGCGAGGAATGCTCTAATGCGAACATTGCATCTCCAAGGGCGATCGTCATGACATCCGGGATTGGTGCCATCATGGGCTGGTTTCTCCAGCTTGTGGTTGCGTATACGGTGAGAGATATAGATGAAGTTATAGGCTCGGAACTTGGGCAGCCATGGGCTGCATACTTATTCCAGGTGATGCCAACTAAACTGGCCCTTGCCATTCTTTCTGGGACTGTTATCTGCGGTTTTTCGATGGGTCAGGCGTGTATGATATCTGCTTCTCGCGTAACCTATGCTTACTCTCGTGATGATTGCTTCCCCTTTTCCAATATCTGGAAGAAAATCAACCCATATACCCAGACGCCAGTTAACGCAGTATGGTTCAACTGCGCTCTAGGCGTTCTAGCTACCCTGCTCATATTTGCCGGCGATGTTGCAATGGGTGCATTGTTTTCCATCGGCGGTATTTCAGCGCTAATCGCTTTCTCGATACCAATCGCTATCCGGGTTTTGTTTGTTAATCAAAGATTTCGCGCCGGACCATGGAATTTAGGAAAGTATACCTCCTTTATAGGCATACCTGGTGTCTCTTTTGCTGTGGTGATGCTGCCAATTGTCTGCTTCCCAAGGGTTGCTGGTTCTGAGTTAACGTAAGTCTACAACTCGCTCTCCTTCGCCTTGGTTCAATAGAGGAATATGGGGCTAACCTGTTGGCAGGCTAGCGGATATGAACTGGACTTGTGTGGTATATGGCGGCCCGATGGCTGGTATCATTTTGTGGTGGATTATCAGTGCAAGGAAATGGTTCAAGGGGCCAAAAGTCAACCTCGAGCATGCTATGCTTTCAGAAGAAGAAGAAGAAGACCGAGTCACTTATAATAGCACTAACAGCTTAATATAAGAGGTATGAAAAGGCTTAGAACAATGAGATCGGGGCATTTATTCACATGAACCCGAGTATTTCTCAGGATCTTTTTGTCGGATTTGTTCCTTACATTACCATAAATCAACGAAACTGAACAATGAAGTTATCAATTTTTTCTACTATATCACTCAATATAAGAAAAGCTTTATATACATCCAATATTCCGTATGTTCCGTAACCATGTGTGGCTTAACTAGCCTTCTATACCTTCTACCAAATCGCCCTTTACAATGCCACTTCGTTCACACATTCCCCTAAATATTCCCTCTTTCTCCCAGAGATTAAGCGGAGTGTCCATCTCGGCTATCTGCCCCCGGTCCATCACACATATCCTATCATAATTGATAATTGTCCGAAGACGATGTGCAATGCAGAGGAGCGTCTTGCCCTTGAACCCAACCGCCATTGTTTCCTGGATTTTCTGGTCTGTCTCGAAATCGACTGAAGAGGTAGCTTCGTCACAGACAATGATACGAGAACCACGCACCAAGGCCCTGGCTAAAGCCATTAGCTGTCTTTGACCCAGAGAGAAGTTCAATCCTTCCTCTTCCACCGCAGTATCTAGATGAATCTTTTGTTGCTGTTGTTGGTTATCGCTTTCAGACAAGGCCGTGTTCTTTTCAACGTTCTCGACGGTGCCGAAATTCTCCTTTTCTTCGCTGATAAGGTGGGATTGTCGCAGTGCGGACCAAAGTTCAAGATCAGTGTGTTCGTTAAAGGGATCCAGATTGGATCGTACCGTTCCGCGAAACAGGGCTGGATCCTGTGGGATGATAGCCAGTCTGCTGCGCAGATCATGCAAGCCAACAGTTGAAATATCAATACCATCAATTGTGATTGAACCCCCTGAGAGCTCAGTCAGTCGGAACAGAGCGGACATGATACTGGATTTACCAGCTCCAGTCCTTCCTACGATGCCAATTCGTTCCCCTCCCTTAATATTTAGATTAAGCCCTTGGAGAACCAGCGGTAAACCAGCACGATATCTCATCTCAACATTCATAAAAGATATTTGGCCGGATTGTGGCCACCTCTCGTCCATTTGGCGTAAGTGCAATGGGGCCTCCTCTTCCAGCTGTGTTCCATAGTAATGGATTCTTTCCGTTGCATTCATACTGTTCTCTACCTCAGCAAGCTGGCGGACGGTAAACTGCAGTAGTTGGGAGATCGAAAGGATGAACGAGAGCACCAGACCTGAGATGCTTGGATCGACGTTGAACCTCGATGTAACAACTAATATGCTTGTTACGAAAACCATCAACCAACCAACGGCGTCCAGTCGGACGGTTAGCCATCGCTGGTTGGAAAAGGTAAGGAAATATGCACTATCCATGTTATCAACAGCCTTTTGGAGTCGTCGTGTAAAATAACCTTGGAGTCCATATGCTCTTATAGATGCTGTTCCCGATATGGCTTCAGTGAACTGCGAGAAGACCTCTGACCGAAGTACCGCCTCATGACGTTTCAGTTCCCTTGCAGATGCCCGGTAGAAATTCGCTGCAAAAAGGAATATTATAAGCAATGGAATCAGTGCAATGGCGAACTATTTCAACAGTTAGTATGAGCATTCTTTGTGTCTCGGTCCAGCAATTTGAGAAACGGGAGACTTACATAGTGGAAGTACACAATGATCAAAGCGATCACAGCAAGAATTAAGCCAAAGGTCAGGTAAAATGTGCGCATCGCATCTGTTAAATCGTTATCCATGGTATGTATATCCTTTGAAAACCTGTTCGTCATTCGGCCTAGAGGCGTAGTGTCGAAGAACGACATCGGAGCTCGCAGCACCTTGTTGATAGCCCGAGAAAGCATAGCTTTGCTAGCGTTAGTTCCGCTTATTGTTAAGGTGGTTGAGAAAATGAATAGGAAAAGAGCCTGCGCTACGCCCAGAGCAATGTACACCCCAATATATGCCCCTGTGGAGAAGTCAAATTTCCTGGATACCCAATAAGAGAGCCACAGGGCATTGACAATTGTACCGCCATTTGCAAGTATGAGGCCGAGAACGATTATAGGTAGATTGATGGGCCACCCAAAGTTCGAAATATAGGCTCCCCAAACTTTCCAACTGACAGAATTCACCGCTCTTTCCTCTTTTTGCATCAGGGCGCCCGGTGCTTTAACTGGTGGTCCATTCTCCTCGTCCGACGCCTTAACCACTTCAGCGTTTCCATCGACAGTTCTTGCTTCCTCTTTTTTATCCTGCTCTTCTTCCTGCATGGTCGAGGACATGAGCTTTTGGAAACTGTCATTATGGCGCATGAGGTTGTCGAAGGTATCAATTGCTTCAATACGCCCATTATCCATTAATATGATTCGATCACACCGGCTTAGAACATGGAGCTGATGCGTAGCAAGGATACGGCATTTGTCCTTCAAAAGTCCACATATGGCATTATCCATGATATGGCGGCCAACATGGGCATCCACAGCAGAGAGAGGGTCGTCCAAAAGGACCATTGAGCTATTGAAATATATCGCACGAGCAATATTCAGCCGCTGTTTTTGGCCTCCCGAAATGGTTATTCCTCGTTCTCCAATCTCTGTTTGGTCTCCGTTAGGTAGCATTTTGAGATCTGCTCTCAGAGCGCAAGCATCGATGACTTGGTTATACCAGGCTTCATCGTACTCTTTGCCAAACAAGATGTTTTCCTTCACTGTCGCGTTTTGGATCCAGGCGTACTGAGGACAAAAGGCTCTAGAAGCTCCCATAGATGCATGGCCACCTGTCATTCGCATATCTCCTGCAAGAGCGGCGAGCAGAGAACTTTTACCACAACCCACTGTACCAATGATAGCAATGAGCTCATTGCGGCCGGCAGTAAAGGATAGATTGGTAAGTTGAAATGGCTCTGTAGGGCTTTGGAGGCCCGAATCAGCAGTCTCTTTCTCCATATCCTTGATCGCTTTGACCTTTCCTTTGCGGTTTCCAGAGCCCTTTTTGTTGAAAGAGTCTTCTTCACTTGTTGGAAGCCGTTCCCAGGTAAACGAGGCATTGTCAATCTCAAGTGCATTTTCCAGAGAGTCATCCCGTTCGATATCATCCGCTTGTTCCTCAGCAAGTAAGAAGTCCTGGATTCGATTCAGTGCAGTCCACGCATCGGTCACCTGGCCAAGAACTAAGGGTAACATATTCAATGGCAATCTAAGAGTATTGAATAAAGCCAAGGAAGAGAATATGGGCGCCGGGTTAAGGGGATGTTTGGTGAGAGAGAATGTGATGAACGAGAGCATGGAGGCAAATACAGGGAGGGATAATGCAATGCAAAGGAGAACGTTGCGGATGGCAAGCACAACCTGAATTGCCCGGACTTCTCTCTTCCGAAGTTCATCCAGGCGTTTCAAAAAGCTCTGCTCCCAGCCGAAAAATTTGACAAATCTCACAGCTTGAAGGATCTCCTGAGTGAGCGATACTCGCTGATCAGTGATTTTGTTGATCTTCTTTCGCCTTCTGATAAGAGACTTTATAGCGTGTGTCAATAAGGGGATTCCTGCTACCAAGAGCGCATACCCTGAAAGAGCACTATATCCAATATTCACCAATAGGAGGATCAGAGCAAGGATAATGATGATAGGAGACGTCCAAAGTAGGTGAAATAGACCTAGAGCTTTGTCGATACGGTCCGTATCAACACTCATCAGCGTGACAATGCGGCCGTTACTCCATCCGGTTCCATCGCCCATCACACCTGCGACAGCGTTCGTCGGCCCAACACGACGCTTCTTGCTGAAAATCGACGTCAAGATGTTATCACGAGCCTTTCGAAGCTCAGCTGTTTGCTCTGCGGCTTTGGTTCCAGTCTCACCTGGGCTGACAGCCTTCCCACCAGCTCTAGCTCTCCCGGATAACCTTGTTGCTTTGGAAAATATCATACTGACAAGGACTGCCCGAGCCTGTCCACCAACCATCATCCCTCGAAAAAAGAACTGACTCGTCGTTACGCTCTGGATGATTTGCATGCAAGTAATGCCGACTGCAATCCCGATTCCATTACGAATGTGAGGGCCGGGAGCATGTTTATGCTGGGCAATATATGCTTCTGTCGCGAATGCAATGAGGTATTTGGTGGTATAAGGCGTGAGAACTTGGAGAACGCAAGAAACCATCTGGCAGCATGCCCCAATCCATATCTCAAGTTTGAATGTCTCATACCCGGCTCCAAGCAAAGGATGTTTGTCGCCACGTTCGATTCTCTTTTGAAAAGAAGCTTCCAGTTTCGCAGAGAGCCCTTCGACGGATCTATCTG
This sequence comes from Nannizzia gypsea CBS 118893, assembly GCF_000150975.2. NCBI lineage: Eukaryota > Fungi > Ascomycota > Eurotiomycetes > Onygenales > Arthrodermataceae > Nannizzia > Nannizzia gypsea. The sequence goes on along the minus strand of NW_003345200.1, from coordinate 2,685,540 downwards.
GATTTACCAGCCAGATATCCTGCAGCTGAAGGGGCCGGAGGTAGCCCGTCTAAATACCATGACGTTATTATATGTAACTTGCAAGTTAAACCAGGGAGAAAGCTCACCATCATCAGCGGGTGCATCCATTGAAATGTGATGACACTTAACAGGCTGGCTCCATGCTCTTTTGAAATGGCCCGCTCTGACGGCACAGGTGGTGGTTTTCGGAGTCTGATCGGGTTCAACCTTTGATACCATCGCAGTTTATTCTCATAAACCAGCTCTACTCCCTTCCCTCCGTCATCAGATTCACTCTGGTCGCCGTTTCCGCCATTATTGTCGATCTCTCTCTTCATCATACTGTGGCGGCCGCTATCTTTGACAGCCGCTGTTTGTGGCATGCCAGCCAGTATGAGTAACTAGTTAACTAGTTAAATATATATAAGGACACTCGACAGGGTCTCTCTTAGCCTCCCATGATGGTCACAAGATTTATACTATGTGTGCACTGGGCGTTGTTCATCCTAGCAATAACGAGCCGGGAATGCAGCGCAGTTACGGCGTATAAATATCACTGACCGGGGGCTTGACCGTGTCGAAAACTTGTTGACTAGTTATCAGCTTTCCCACTCTGGCCACAGAACTAGCCAAAACCCGAAAAGTCCTTTACAGCCGGTTCCGAGCACGGTACATCTCTTTTTACCCGTTAAAAACGGTGAACAGGAAAGCTTGATGAAGCTTACTAATTTGTATCTTCGGCTAGATTCAAATTCGTCCGTAATCAAGCAGTTCGTATTCCCGGGTTCAAGCTCGGATGAGTTTCATCCGTTCAAACTATCTCGAGGCTATTGGTGGTAACCCTGCCAGCATGGTCGTTATCTCCGAGGGCTGAAACTCTGTATGAGTAGGAGTTCCGCCACAGTTTGGTAGTCATAAAACGACAGCAGTGGCCCTCCAGCAGGCTGAAGCTATCTATATCGTTGACGTGAATATCAAGGAGTAGCCGCGGAAGGGTAGTTAGACGTATTACCTGGCATTTACCACTAATGCACACTAATCGGAAGTAGTAGAACCTTTTGTCTGAGACATACTCATACCGTCATAGCTCTGCTAAGAGCTGTAAGCCCGAATTGGCGACAAATTCAGAACGGTGAAAAAAAGGTAGTTTGATGATATCATCAGTTGAAAATTCCTATTTGTGGTCTAAGCAGTCCAACGGAAAGGAAGTAGTGATTGTAAAATCACAGGCATTGTAGTTGATCGCATCACTACAGGACCCACGCATGCATTTCATCAAATTTGATCGTAGTTGGAATGCTCTTCGCCTCATATCTAGCATAGGAAGTAAGTATCCGGATTCACTGGTGAAATATATGAGAGGAAACTTGTAACCATGCGGCCGTGGAATTGGAAGGCATATGGAATACATGTATTTGTTTCACATGGTTTCAATATTCAAGTTGGGGAGGAAGAATGGTGAATATACCGACACTCCTAAAATCCTCGGATTGGGTAGAATCGTATTAGAACTCAATATCTGATTAAATCATTAACAAGTAAAAAAAAGCTATTAACAAGGGTCTTCTCTTAAACGTGGGAGTTGGGTTGTTAGCTCACCACTAAAATAGCTTCTTCAGCAGGGCTTTGACATACCCCAGTTTACCACGCGCTGGATAGCGAATATGATAGGTCTCAGGCTCCGGCAGAGAAGCATGAATTCCTAGCCGCGCAATCGTTAAGTGAGAGATTAGCATAAACTAGAGTAACCCCCACATATTAACAGCTAGGAGCTGATGATCAAATATAAATGGGTCAGGGAAGATCGTAGGGACCCCGTGTGCTCAAAGCACGTTGATTTGCTGACTGGTATCAAAAGGATATGTTAACACCACGCTTGGAGGGAGTTAAGCGCGAGAGTCAAGCTGAGGAGACAACCGCCAGTCAGAAACCCTCATTTATAGTTCTATATTCATGGTCAGCAGTCACTCAAACGGACGAACTGGATTGTTTACTTGATCATTCTAATCTAAAAACTTGGCATTGGAAAAAATTTCTAGTCAAATAATATTCCACGCAACGTTTTCGTCCTCGGCAAAACACCTAGCTCCTTATACAGCTTCTTTTATATCCTTCGAGTTACGCAAGCGACGAGTCTTATCATTAATGCACGATCTGCGGCTTCTGCTCCACCAAAATGGCATCTGACCTCTCATCCTGCATCCGATCCAGTGGTCTCTGCCGGAATATCAGTATCCTTCTAGACACATACGATGCCTGACTTTGGTTTTCCGCTGGGTTTGCCATCATAAAGTTGGGGAATGGTTAAACTGCAATCTTCCATTAGGAAGCAAAAATGAATGTAGTAGCTGGGGGACAAAATATGGAGTATGTAGACAGGTAGAATTCGAGTTGCTCTAACCACGGTGCGGAGAAACGGTATAGAGTAGTAACATTCAAATATCCCGCCTATCCCAATTTATATACTGAAGTCCAAGCCCTTGCACTGGAGCAGGTCAATGTTTGAGCCGTAAAACAAAGCATGATGTCGCAGGCACTGCAGTAAAAGTGCTTCCTAACAGCAGCAGGATATGGGCAAGATTTGCCATGCTTTCCGGACGGGTTCAGTATCACGGTCTCGTAGCATCGGTTTAGACGGAGTATTGGGTTATTCAGGCTTCATCCTGTCCGGTTAGCTCTCTACTTAGACATATCCCCAGCATTCCCGCAATGCTGGTGTATGGTCGCTCGCGCTCATACCCTGCAGCCATGCCATGCCTCAACAGCATCACGAGCATGCAGGGTACGGGTATTATGAGGACGATCAAAGGCTCAAGGCCGTACGCCAGCACCCAGCATCGTCTTCTTCCTTGCCTATACCTTGACAAAGCACTGACGTGTCTGGTTGCCGTCGTTGCTCGCCGTCGGAACAAAGTTGCTCGGGGGATCGACCGAAGGGACCCACAACTTTAAAATAGCCCAGGCGGACGGCTCGTTCGTCTGTGCTATTTCTCCGACGACCACGACTTGGGATACGTTTGGTGTTGATGTTATTTGAGAAAGGCGCTCTTAAGGGCCTAGGGAGATGCAGGTGTAGTTAGTTACTCCGTACCTAGTTAGCTGCCGGATGGATGGAGGTGCATGGGAGTAAGCATGACGGCCTGACCTTAATTATTCTGCCCTATTTCATCCTTGCGTCCGAGTGAAGGCTAGGATGCTTGCATGATTTCGCATTTTGGCGAGTTTGCCGCTTATAATCCCATGTTTGCTACTTAGTTCATGGCGGTTGGGCCCGTTTTCCCTGAACCTCCGTTGCTGGCGCTTTTCGGAACAAGTAATTACTCGATGTTAGTTACTGGGCGACAAGTCAAGGCTTCGAGCATACAGTCTATTCGTAGTCTAGTAAAATATTCACTACGCTCTGCCCTGCGGCATAGAATACACTGGAAACAGAAGACTTCCTTCGCCATGAAGTGATTATGTATGGTCCTACACAACTCCTCTCAGATAGTATTCGAACTGTCCGCTCGCGAGGGTAAAAAGGGGTATATATGTAAAGCAAAAGACGACAAGAAGCCTGCCCTGGCCATGGTTAGGCCCCTTCTTCCTCCTTTTTTGTTTTTTTGGTTTCCTTCCCCCTTTGTCCTATAGTCCCGAGTGACTATTCCCCTTAGCCGTTTAAATAAACCGTGAAGACATGATGCGCTGCTGCTTTTCTGAAGATATGCTTTGAGTAGGAAATGGAGAATCATTTGGAGAATCGTGACGTTTCATCCGAAAGAGAAAAGAAAAATAAAGAGAAGAAATATGCAATAGGGGCGTAATAAGACGGGTCGTGGAAGGTGGAGTGGGTTACTTCGAGAGAGGCGGCGAGGTTAGGTGTTTACTTTGGGGAAGTTGGAAGCTCTTTGATGGCCTCCTCGATGATCTTGAGGGATTCCTTGATCTGCTCTTCAGTGATGACGAGCGGTGGAGCGAATCGGATTATATTCTGGTGGGTCGGTTTGGCCTGGAGACGTTAGTTAGAAAAAATGTTTACAGGAGTTCTGCCGGAAGATTACAGCAAGGGGATGACTTACGAGAAGTCCCTTGGACTTCATCAACATGCACAGATCCCACGCAGAGTGTCCGTTGGTCTTGGACTCGTCGACAACAAGAGCGTTTAACAGACCTCTGCCACGAACAGTCTGGATCATGGGGTCGTTGATGGCGTTCAGACCGGCACGGAACTGCTGTCCGAGAGTCTCGGCACGCTCAACCATGTTCTCCTCACGGATGATCTCCAAGGCACGGATGGCAATGGCACAGCCGAGTGGGTTGCCGCCGTAGGTAGAGCCGTGGGTGCCGGGCTCGACGGTAAGCATAACATCCTTACGTCCGAGAACGCAGGAGACGGGGTACATGCCGCCGGAGATGGCCTTGCCGAGAAGGACAAGATCAGCCTTGACGCCGCTCCACTCCTGGCAGAGAAGCTTTCCGGTACGGGCAATACCAGTCTGGACCTCGTCGCAGATCAGGAGAGCATTGTGCTTCTCGCAGAGAGCCTTGGCCTCGCGGAGGTAGTCTTCGTCAGGGACCATGATACCAGCCTCACCCTGGATGGGCTCGAGAAGGAAAGCAGCGATCTTGGGGCCAGCAGCCTCGAAGGCCTGGCGGAGAGACTCCTTGTCGTTGTATACAATGGGCTTATCGGTGCCAGGAATGACACTGCCGATGTTTGGCAGGTAAGGGCCATAGTTCTCTCTCGACTCGGGGTCAGTAGACATGGAGATGGCAGCAAACTATTCATAACACAAAAAATAAAGTGATTAGCATTGGTCTCCCCTCCCTCCCTTTTATCTGGTTCTTGTCAATCAATGGAGACTTACGGTACGTCCGTGGAAGTTGTTCTCGACGCTGAGGATGATGGCCTCGTTCTGTGGAATGCCCTTGACCTTGTATCCCCACTTACGGGCGATCTTGATGCCGGTCTCGACAGCTTCAGCACCGGTGTTCATGGGCAGGACCATGTCGTAGCCGAAGTACTCCGTGACGAACTTGGCGAACTTGGGGAAGACATCGTTGTAGAAGGCGCGGGAGCTAAGGGTGAGGGTGGCAGCCTGCTCGGTCAGGGTCTTGACGAGCTCGGGGTGGCAGTGGCCCTGGTTGACGGCGGAGTAGGCGGACAGGAAGTCGAGATAGTGCTTGCCCTCGGGGTCCCAGACGGAGGTGCCTGATGCCCGCGCAAAGACGACCGGCAGCGGGTGGTAGTTGTGGGCAGCGTACTGGGCCTCCTCCGCGATGGCGGACTCGGTCGACGAGGCGTGGTATCTCGACACATCCTTGCCTCCCGCAACTACCTGAGTCGCCATTGGAGCCATTCTGTCTGTAGCACTGGATGTATCTCTTTGTATCTCCTGCGTCTTGGCTTGTATATATGTATATATGTCTCTTTGGGGGGTATCTCGTCGTGTTCGTCTCTAATCGTGGGGCGTGTAGTAGGTATGTCCTCCCTCCAACCCCCCAGGCGGCGTCCCGCGCAGTTTATATATCAAGCAGCTGGCGAAAAGCTGCCACCCTCCCTCCCTCCCCCTCCCCCGACGGTATCCTCCCCGTCCAGCACGCTATGCCGTTAAGTGAAGGTGACTCGCACCAGAAACTCCACCGTCCTGCTCCATCTCGACGGCCGCAGACGAAGAAAAGACGAAAAAAGCAACGAAGAGCAGCGGCGGCGGCGAATCAGACAGCCCCTGAGGGTCAGAAAGCCGGCGGGTCACATGGATCTTGACATCATCGCGCCCTCTGGTCGACATCTTCGGGTTTTTTTTTGTAAGTAGTTATCCTTTTTATCTTTTTTCTCTTTGCTTCTTTGCTTTCTTGTTGCTTTGCTTTCTTTTCTTTTCCAGGATAACTTTACTCTGCGTCCTTCCGCCGGCCAAGGGGGAGGGAGGGAAACTGTGGTAGCGAGTCCAGCGTCGCCTCCTTTTCCCGCGCGGAAACCATGTCGAAGGCGCGGAGTGCAGCCTCGAGGGACGGCGGCGGCAGGCAGGGAGGCCAGCAGGGACGGCGGACGGCGGACGTCTTCCTCCTGCTGCTGGCCTTGCGCATCGCCAACGCCCTCATTGTGCAGACGTTCTTCCAGCCAGACGAGTTCTTCCAATCGCTCGAGCCCGCATGGGGGATTGCTTTTGGCCGGGACAGTGGCGCCTGGATTACATGGGTATGCATCCCCCACCCCGGAAGAGAGAGAAGAACAGAGAAAAAAGAGAGACAGGGTGGAAAAGAAAGGAAGATGCAGGATGGGCTGGATGCTGACGGTTGGCGTTGTCTTGTAGGAATGGGAGCACCAGCTGCGGTCGTCGATTCACCCGTACATCTTTGCCGCCGTCTACAAGGCGGTGGATGCTGCCTCCGGCGTGCTCCAACTCTCCCCTTTACGGCGGGGTGACCTTCTGATAGCAGGCCCCAAGGTTGTCCAGGGCTTCATTTCCGCCGTGGGGGATTATTATACCTGGAGGTTGGGCAGGAGAATATACGATGGCAGGCCAGAGAGCACCTGGATTGTGAGGACCCCCTTTTTACCTATATATATTGAATATTTGTATACTAACAGTGAGCAGCTAGGGTTGGCAGTGTTGAGTCCGTGGCAGTGGTTCTGCTCTACCCGGACGCTGTCAAACTGTCTGGAGACCTCTCTTACTGTCACGGGCCTGTATCTATGGCCGTGGCAGTGGTCTCTCCCCGGGAGACGGCCGTTGGTGACCGGTAGAGACGTTACTAGGTATGCATATGCTACGCCCCATCCATCTCTGCATACACAAACAACTAACAGGTCTAGTCTGAGGGCATGTCTGCTTGTTGCCTCGCTGGCATGCGTCCTACGCCCGACTAATACCATTATATGGTTCAGCCTGGCAGTCAGTCTGGCATATACCACTTTCCGCCAGAGCCAGGTATCGCGGCTGCCGTGGACCAAGTCCCTAGAGCCGCTCATCATTCTTCTTAGGGAATGCGTCCTCTGCGGGTAAGATTTTGACCTATTTAAAAGTTCAGATCGATCCCATCGACTAACCCAAGTACAGTTCGTCCATCCTGGCTATCTCTGTTCTGGCGGACCGTGCTTATTACGGAACATGGACGCTTCCGCCGTTCAGGTTCCTCTATTTCAATGTAATCCAGTCTCTTGCCGTGTTCTACGGTAAAAATGACTGGCACTACTATCTCTCGCAGGGATACCCGCTTCTGCTCATCACTGCTCTCCCGTTTGCCTTCATCGGCATGTTTCAGTCGTTGTTCATGACATCGGATCAATCTTGCTCTACCAGTCTGGCCACAACAGTCAGACGGCAGCTATCAGTTGCCTGCATTGCCATGCCGGCAATCCTCTCTCTTGTCCCTCACAAGGAAGTCCGTTTCATATACCCTATCTTACCCTGTCTTCACATCCTGGCAGCCGCTCCGGTATCCAACTTCTTCACTCCCTCTATATCTTCCGCTTCGGGATCATATACCCCCCGGAGACTACTCCTGATATTTCCTAGTGCTAGTCAACATTGTTGTCGCCGCATACACATCCGTCATCCACGCTTCAGGCGTCATTGATGTACTTGGATATCTGCGTGTACAACAAGATACCCACTACCAGTACGAGCCTTCCCGCGCCTCACCGTCGGATTTCTGATGCCATGCCATAGCACTCCCTGGCGGTCACATTTGGTATCTCCTCACATCCGCGCCTGGGCTCTGGGCTGTGAACCACCCGTCAACCTTTCCCCCGAGGAAAAAGCCACCTACGTCGACGAAGCGGACCAGTTCTACAACAACCCTACTGAATTCCTATCCCAGAATATGGCCAGTACTGGAATACTTTCTAAACATTTTGCATCTGCTTCCACTCCCAAGAATGACTGGCCAGACTACCTCGTCTTCTTCTCCCATTTAGAACCAACAATTAAACAATTTCTTCGTTCGTCTTCATACGCTGAATGCTACCGCACTTTCAACACGGCCTGGCATGACGACGCACGCCGAAAAGGGGACGTAATAGTCTGGTGCCGTGATCCAAAGATCCAATCAGACTGGCGAACCAGCCAGATTCGCAAAACTATTCCCCAAAGCGAGCAATCCTCAGGCCAGCAGCAACAACAACAGCAACGTAGTTTCGACCGGATTATCGATGTCTTAGCCAGAGAACGAGACAGCACGGCTAAGCCACAGCCAGAGTCATCATGGATTCCTTGGTGGAGCGGCAGCAGCAGCAGCGACACGCCAGACACAAAGCATAAACAAGGCCTGCTCTCCTCATTCCCGACCTCGTTTTCGCTTCCTTCCATATCCATCTCGTCTCCGTTTTCGTCATGGTCGTCGGGTAAACAACGGCCCCAACAATGGAACTGGCCGTGGCAGCGCCGACGCAAGGCGCCCATCTTCCGACTGAAAGACAACATTGTCTCGATGTATCAGAGGATGACGGCCCGGCGGCAGGCAGCGAATGCCCAGCGTGAGCTGTGGTCGTGAATGAGAATGCTGATACACAGTGCTATATAGACGGTTTTCTCTCTTCCCTTCATCTGCCTTTCATCTGCAACAGAAGCCTTACACAGCTTGGCTACACATACATACTCCGCACCCATACATACATATACATACATACCGGCCGACGGATATACCTAGATAGTCGTGTTAATACATAAATTGATAATAGCGCGGTATTTCATCAGCTTCGCTTCGTAAGGCAGACACTTGTCTCACCGGATCCACTCACATACGAATCAACGTATTCATAGCAAAACGCTCATATCATTAGTTAACTAAGTATAAGGTCTATCTTAATAAGGAGCTTGAAACTTGTTGTTGTCCCCGCAGCAAATACAAATAAGCAAGTAGTTGTGAAAAACCCAAGAAACGGAGGTTTCAAACATCGAAAAAAAAGGTAGAAGAGAGACAAGGACGGAAGAAGAACGATGGCTAGCCGGGTTGTGAGGATGGTTGGTTGCTGGTTATACAAAGTAGAGAATAGAAGAGAGTGAAGGTGAGAGTCATACAAATAGGATAGAAATGATAAGTGGTAGTAGGTAAGTAGGCACCTCCCTCTTAAGACAAAACAAGGAGTGAATAAGGTAGTCAAGTAGAAGAAGCCAAAAGAAAAAATAACCTGGGGTTCAATCATTCCATGTATGCATTGCATTGTATGCGGTGGTGTTAGAAGAAAGTAATCAAACATATGAGAACAAGATAGAATGGTATCAGGTAAAAAGGCAGGTAAGCAGGCCACCCCGGAAGAAAAGTAGGCTAGAGAAAGTTTGGAAGAGGGACGGAGACGGTGACCCCCAGGCTCATTCATTATCAGGTAGAAAGCGGGTAAATGCATAGAAGAGACGAGACAGGAGGACGATAACGATTTTGGATTGGAATTCAAGTTTTTGCTTGCATGCATGCTGGCTGACGGACGGACGGACGGACGGGCAGGCTATATATCGATGCGTTTTGTGGTAATCGCTGGCAATTGAACGGTTTTATGTGCATGAATGCAATGAAAGTGGTATATACGTATGTACGGTACGCTTCAAAGGGGAGAGTGATTAATATCTCGCGCTCAGACTAGCAAAGATATCCGGACTGTGGCGGCCACTGTGAGCCTGTCTGATGTCGATAGATTCCTGGCTGATGTGGGTTCGAGTAAATCCCATGTTATTTGATGCTGGTGCTACAGGGCCTTGTGATTGGGTTGGTGCCGTGGGAATGAAGGTGGTGGCTGGCTGGCTGGAAGCTGCATTGGTGGGGGTGAAAAAGGGATTGTGATTTGCGTATGTACCTGTGGTGGTTGCGGGGGCAGACTGGACCATTGGACTTGCATTGGTGGCGTTCTGGTACGGGTTTGTGGAGATGGGGTTGTTTGTTTGTAGGTGTGGCAGCTGAGGTTGTTGCTGGGCCTGTTGCTGGGCCTGTTGCTGCTGTTGTGGCTGTTCGGGGATGGTAGGTGGAGGTTGAGAGAAGTTGTACAATGCAAGAATGCTGGACTTGTCAATCCTATTGGGCTGCTGTGGCTGCTGGGGTTGTTGTTGCTGGAACTGTTGGTACACAGGCATAGCAGGCTGTTGCTGCAGAGAATAGGCTGGCTGCTGCTGCTGCTGCTGCTGAGGCTGTGGGAACATGTACGAAGGAGACAGGGCCGGCATGGTGTTATGGTGCTGAATGGTGTACGGCGAGTTATTGACTTGCTGGGGCCCAGT